>NC_066586.1:1785000-1930000 GCF_905475345.1 Vespula vulgaris | reverse complement strand
AAATGTTAAATAGAAATATTGAGAGAAAGAGAGAGAAAAAATAAGATGATCTTCGAAACGTAAACAATTTTTCTAAGATCTTACTAGGACTTTTCTAAGATATTATATTACAAAGGATATTAAAAATTAATGTAGTAATTATGTCAAAAAATATTTGATATAATAAAATAATCGTTAGTACATGAACAATCTTTTTAAAATCTTATTTCTGATCAACTATAAATTAATCTAATATTTCATATCTTGAAACGTCGAGATATAAATTAATGTGATAATTAGAAATTGTTAAACAAAACGGAATCTGAACAATCTTCCAAGGAGTCACGACTATCAATCAAACTCATCATCCTATTCATTTTTATATCATACATAAAACAATTAACAATTTTACACTTTTAATAAATTTAAAATATAAGCATAAATTATGTATAAATATATATATTCTCTCTAAATTTATTTACGACCTTGATAATCATAATCAGTATAATGTAATCGCTTCCGAGTTATTCGATGCACGTAAAAGAAGATCAGCAACCAATGAACGAAGACTCTACTTGTTCCACTTCGTCCGTTTCGATCCGGTCAGCAATAAACGACGAAGTGGACCGAGCGAACAAGCTTCTTTTGTTTTTAATGTTTTATTCTTCCTTCTTTTAGAATGAACCGAGATACAAGTCGGTCGCGAAAAGATGCGTTGAAGACATGAAAAAAGGGGGAAGGATGCTGTATTAGAAATTAGTTAACGATTCCCAAGCGATAAATGTCTCATTAGAAGCCTCTTAAATGATGTTCGCTAACGATCAATCGCTTTCTCTCAATACTACCCTTCTTATTGAAAATTAACGTTTATTATAATATCTAACATACTTTCTACAGAGACGAGGTGTCTAATTTTCTTCTTGTTTTTGTTTTCTGTTGCAAAACATAAACATAAATCCATTCCTCACGTTGAGTTTGATTTATTTATCGTTCGACTTTACGTGAAAATAATATCGATGCACTTGTCATCTCTTCCATCGTATTCTTTCAGTTTTATTATTAATAAAGACGCGGAAAAATCGATACCTATCGATGTATATGATGATGAATATGAAGATGAAGACGAAGAACTTGAAAAATACAGAATTTCATCGAGAAAATCGTCAGACGATAATAACAGAGCATTTTCTTTATTTGGTACCGTTGAATCTGTTTTCTCAGCAATGGCAAATAGTCTGAATAATATTGTAAATAGTATGATGGGAACACAGACGAAGAGTTCAGTTATGCGAAGCAACAGAGTCAGTTATAGAAATCATCAACTGATAAGAATATTTCCTATAACTGATGAACATATTAATGAACTCCGTGAGCTCAGGGATTCTGAGCCTGACGATATTAAATTTTGGAATGATCCCATATCGAATAGGTAAAATAAAAAAAGTAATGGGAACATTCTTTTGAGTTATGAAAAATAATTGAAATTCTTTTAATCAGGACGACCGACGTCGTAATCGCACCGGAAATTGTCTCGGATGTAAAGGAATACTTGAAGGGTCATCAAATTGATTTTAAAGTACTAATATCGGATCTACAGGTACTTATATCGTTTAATTAACATTGATGTTCTCTTTTTGAAACAAAAAAAATAAGAACAAGGATAATTATTCACTGTCGTTTCAGTGACCTTCTTAAATAATCTTAGTAATTACTTAATTAGCACTTTTCAACTGACTTTTTTATTCGTGATTTGACGAACAAGAGGAGCGATATATTCTTTGACAAGTTATAATTATTCAACTATAATAGACCAGAAAGGAGTGCCAGTTTCATGGTTGACTTTCTTTATCTAGCATGAGAAGTCTGTTAAACGTTGAAACGATAATAGTTATATACTCCTCTTTTATTTCCAAATGAACATATATAAATCATAAAAAACATTCTGTCCCAAATAGAGAGAAAACGTTTTCGTTATTTGCCCTAACGACTTAGAAACTTTTTTGTCTTAGAAGACGATCAATTATCAAAATCCAAAGATGTCTAAGGAACAACGTGCTGATCTTGTAACCAGTCAAGGACACACCATGACTTGGAGACGATATCATCGATATGGGGGTACTATTTTCTTTTCTCTAGGACAATAGAATATTATATAAAATAAATAATAATATGAAATAAATGATAATTAAATAATAAATAAGAAAACTTGTTTTTCTTAGAAATCCTTAGATATTTGGAATACCTTGCATTCAGATATCCAACTTTGGTTGAAATAATTACTATCGGTCATAGTTATGAAGGATTACCAATAAAAATGGCGAAAATATCGACAGGTCCTAAACGTGACGGTGAAGCAAAACCTGCGATTTGGATCGACGCTGGTATGCATATATTTTTTCTTTTTAATGGTAATAAAGGTTCTCTCTTTCGACAATAAAACATTTTTATTTCCCGGTTCTGTTATTCGATTAGGAATGCATGCCCGAGAATGGATCAGTGTTGCCGTTGCAACCTACATATTAAGTCAATTGGTTGAAAAAAATTCATCTTATACGAAATTGTTGGAAGTTTCCGATTGGATGATATTACCTGTAGCAAATCCGGACGGATATGAGTACACACACACATATGATAGACTATGGAGAAAAACTCGAAGTTATCATGGAGATCGAGAAGCCAGGTAAATAAATATACTTCAACTATTTTCAATATTTGAGCAATACTTTAAATAATAATTTGAACAATAATTTATTTAAAAATCATTTTTATCTGCTATGGATATATCAATGTATGTGATACGATGTAATTTTACAAATATGATACATTATAAATTTTAATATTAAACATTATTGAAACTCTGAAAATCTCTATCTTAATAGAGATATCAAGAATGAAAGAAGGAAAAAAATCTAAATAAAAATTTTAATAATTTAAGATATTCGCCATCGAGTTTGTTTCATTTAATGTCACACTATACCAAATGGTTTTGGTCGAAATGCGAAGGAGTAGATCCAAATCGAAATTTTGGATATCAATGGGGTGAACGTAACAATGGTGGAACTAGTTTAGATCCTTGTCACGAAACTTATGCTGGTCCTTATGCTTTTTCTGAACTTGAAACTAAAGCAATTGCGGAATATATTATGGCTAATCGACAGAACATTAGGTAAAATTTCTATAAAATATCAAACATATATGTTTACATTTGTAAAGGATACACGTATAGCTACGTATGTATCTATTTCCATATGTGTTTAATTTTTTTAGAATGTATTTGACGTTACATTCGTATGCACAAATGTGGTTATCACCTTGGGCTTACGTTAGAAATAGTCCAGCTGATTATTCAGAATTAACAAACGTAGCAAAAAGAGCTGTGAACGCTATAGCCAAAGTTCATGGTACCCATTATCAAGCCGGTCCAGCAGCTGATCTCTTATATCCAACCTCAGGTATAAATTTCCAATACATCGATAATAACATTATATTAGAAATTAGAAAACTTATCATTTTTCTATTAAACTTTTTTATCAATGATTAAACTTAGATAATCATCATCTTTCATGATGAGTGGAAAGTCCAAGTCCAATTAATAAAGAGGGAACTAATTGTCCAGAGATAAGCTAGAAAAATAATCGATTGTTCTCGCGAATATCTTGTTGATAAAAAGAAGATAACATAGTAGATATAGCGGAGGTTATAGATCTAAAGCAAAGAAAAATATAAAAAGATATTTCAAAATATGATTTAATTTATTTTTTTTTTTAGGAGCTTCGGACGATTGGGCCAAAGTTACGGCCGGAATAAAATATGCTTATACCGTCGAACTTCGCGATCGTGGAACTTATGGTTTTCTACTTCCAGCAACGCAAATTGTACCAACTGGAAGAGAAATTTGGGCTGGAATACGAGCGATCGCTCGTCTAGTTACATGCAACACGTAACGCTAATCTTCTTACGTGAATCTCTCGACTACTTGATTTTAATAGGAAAATTATCTATATTTTATATCTATAGATCAATGATAAATTTAGATAGAATTTGTCTCGAGTACAACATTATTTATGTACACGAAGTTTTCATTTATAATATAATTTTTTTTCATTAGAACATTTATATTATAGCTAGTCAAAATTTAACATATTAGATATTTATGTACTTTGAAAGTTATACGTATATTCCCTCTCTCTCTCTGTCTCTCTCTCTCTCTCTCTCTCTCTCTCTCTCTCTTTCTCTCTGTCTCTCTCTCTCTCTCTCTCTCTCTCTCTCTCTCTCTCTCTCTCTTTTAATCTTTTAGATCAAACAAATTCTAGATATACAAAATAGAATGAATGCACCACTAATAGAATTTATTCATTATTGACAACCACAAACTACTCAGGTTTTTATATATTTTTCTTAATTAACCTAATAATTTTATAACGATATTATTTATATATAACACTTTCAAATGGTTTAATATAAGACTTGTAATAAGATTAATAAGATAAGATTTCTAACAATGTACTTGAGCATACAACTGCCATGTGTACAGATATAATATTGTTATTATTATTACTATTATCATCATCATCATTATTATATTATTGTTATACTTATATTAATATACACATATTAATATTAATATATAAATTATTTATGTTTGTTAAATATAAAATTGGTTTCTTATTCGATGGTATTTTAATCTTTACTAAAAAAGAAATAAAAATTTTTCAAAATTATTTTTCAAATTTATTTTAAATTTGAAATAAATCTTGTAATAAAATCATATTAATTGAGTTATGTAATAGAAATGCCTTAATCGTATTAAAATTACTTCGTTATTAATATTAAGATTATTACATTGAAAGAGTATACATGTATATTTTACCGAAAAGCATCAGCAAACACTTGTATAATAAAGATCAATGACATAATATCTTTTTTTTTGAGTACTTTTCTTATCAAAATAAGTCTAAATCTAACGATATTCTTATCAGATATCACTAGTATTTCACCTTATATATATCGACAAATTTTGGTCACTTTCAGTTGTTAAATATTTTTCATAATAATGTTAGTCAAATTCGTTCTCGCTACTATCCTGGTAATCCAGGGTAAGTATTCAAAAAAAAGAAAATTACTCTACTCAACGTATTAGTAAAAGTAGAAAAGAAAAAGAAAAAATAACAAAAGAGAATTGAATTTTTACAAAAATTTGTAGCATGTTGGGCCACACCCTTAAGCCCGCGTATCACGGGTGGAAATAATGCCGAACCAGGCCAATTCCCATATCAAGTATCCGTTCGCTGGGCTTTTCCACCTTTTCTCTCTGCCAGACACGTTTGTGGTGGATCTGTCTTAAACAACAACTATGTGTTAACCGCTGGACACTGTGTCTTTAAGTTTGGATCCTACAGTGTTGCAGTTGGTAAACACTATCTTCTTCGATCCGAAGAAACTGAACAAGTCATCAATGTCGCAAAGGCGATCGTTCACGAAGGCTACAAAGGGTAAAAATATCAAATATCCCTATATAAAAATATCAATATCCCTATGAGATATCAAATAATATTTTTCTTCTTCTTTATCTTTATTTATTTTTCTCTTTCTCTCTACTAACAAATATATCGTCTTTCAGAGGCATATCTCAACATGACATTGCTCTATTGAAATTGCAAACGCCATTGAATTTTAATAAGAGAGTCGTAGCAGTCAGTCTTCCTGCTCAAGATAAACAAGTAACTGGAAATGCAGTTCTTACGGGATGGGGCTCGGTATCGACGAAACTTAGGCCAATACTTCCGTCTGTTCTTCAAACAGCTGTAGTCCCTCTATTAAGTAACGATGAATGCTTGGTTAAACTCCAATCCGTCAAAAGTATCACTGGAAAGAAACCACAACTTTTCTCAACTCAAATTTGCTCTAGTGCTGGAAGTAATAATAATCTTTCTGCTTGTTCCGTAAGTTGTTGAAAGAACAAATTCATTATTGAAAATTTATTAGAAATTTCTTTTTCTTTGCGATCATGATCTTTAATATCGATTATCTTTTTAGGGTGACTCTGGTGGTCCATTGGTTCAGTTTGTTGATAAAAAACCTGTCCAAGTTGGTGTCGTCTCGTGGGGAACTTATCCATGTGGACATGGCTTGCCATCAGTTTATACTCGCGTCGCTTCTTACGTTAAGTGGATCAAGGAACATACGGCTTAATTGATAAGATTTTGTTACGAGAATGTAAATTAATTTTTGATAATGACAATTGATCGAATTTGTAAAAAAGGAAAAAATCATTTTAATAAACTATAATTAATCATATAATTAATTATGCCTGTGATTTAAATTATATAATCATAGCCTTAATGACATAGCCTTAATTTTTGGACTTTCATAAAATTACTTTAATAAATTACATTTAAAATCCGATAAAAAAAAACCGATTTATATTTGATTAATTTTATAATGAAACGAACAGAATAAATATAGAACTTGATGACCAACATATACTCTCGTTTCGTATCCGTAGATATTGTTTTTGTATTTTTCTATTTAATAGATAATATATCGCAATTGATCATAATGAAATAGATAATAATAAAAGTGATTAATTGGAAAAAACTCTTAAATGCAATGATTCAGTATATCATTGAATTTATTCAAACAATTCCAAATAAAAGCAATCTTAAAAAGCTAACGAGTTTATCATTATCTACCGATTTCTTCTTTATTGATATATCGTTCTTTCTTTTCAATAAAAATCCTCTTTATTAATATATCATTCTTTCTTTTCAGTAAAAATCAATGAATCGTCTTTGTTCGATCTTTATCTTAACGAGGATTATATTCTATAATATTCTTCATGAAAATTTATTGATAATCTTCTTTATCTTTCAAATATATCCATTTTTAATTTCAGACACGATCTTAAAAATTATTACTAATTATCATTCTTTTTAAATGATTTATTTTAATTATTTTGAAAATTAAATGAAAAAAAAAACAGAAAAATCTATAAACTTTTTTCTTAAAATAGCTGCAGAGAGAGTTCTTTAAATTTGTCTAATAATATTATAATATTACAAAATTATCTAATAATATTCTATATTTAATTTAAGAAATGATCAAGTAGTAACAATAGAAATAGGATTAATTGTTTGAACATCGAAATTAATTACGATAATATAACATCAGAATTGTAACAAAAGATATCGGAAGTATAAAAAAATGATTGATCAATCACAATGGAAGGTAAGCAGCTCGTCGCGTAAAACAAAACCTTTTCTTATCTTACTTCTACCGTAACTCAATTGCAAGATGTATAAAGAATTTCCTTTTCTTTTTTTTTTTTTTTTTTAAGTATAATCATTGATATCTCGCTACTGACGCATTGGAAAACGGACTATATAAACCAAAGTAGAAAATCGAAATGCACATTAAACAACATGATGAAGCTTATTCTCTTCGCAACACTCTTCGTGGCGGCTCTTGCCGGTAAGTACACTTATATTTTAAATAAATAAATAAATAAATAATTGCAAGAAATGAAACGATATAATATAAAATAAAAGAAAAAAAGATCAACTAAAGAATTAAAATAATAATTATTATAATAAAAAAGATTAAATTATATAATTTTCTAATATAATTATTATAATTTTCAGAGAAGCCCTATCTAGGTTTCAATTTACCCTTATTTTCTCCACGTATCGTTGGTGGATCAGACGCAGAGAAAGGTGAATTTCCCTATCAAGTATCCTTGCAATGGGGTTATACTTGTTATACTAGTAAACACTTCTGTGGTGGATCGATCTTAAACGAGAAATGGGTTCTAACTGCTGGACATTGTATTAACGCTGTTCCAAGTATAGGAAAATTGTGTGTGAAAGCTGGAAAACATAACATTCGTTACTCCGAGAGTAGCGAACAAACTGTTGAAGCAGAGAAGTCTGTTGTACATGAATCCTACCCAGGGTAAGTCGGACTTAATCATTATTATTAAAATATTCGATCCTTCGATGTCGATTCATAAAATGAAAAAGTTTATTACGATATTTATCTATGAATAATCATAAAAAAAAATTTAATTTATATATATAATCGAGTACATTTATAAATAAGATTTTCTACTTACAATAAAATGACAATTATTTATGAATCAATCGAATAAATATGATATTATATAAAAAATAACTTTTATCATTTGGATTGATTCATAGATAAATATAAGTTATTAATAAGAAGTTTATTAAAATAAAGTAAGATTTATGAATAAACCGGATAAATAACAAAACTGAATGATCGAAATTTTCTAAATTTCAGTGGTGTTGCTCCTTTCGACCTAGCTCTGATAAAACTAAAGACACCTTTAAAACTAAGCAAATCAGTATCCTTCATCAAGTTACCAAAATATGAAAGCATACCAAAAGGTAATGTCACTCTCAGCGGTTGGGGATCAGTATCGACAACTTCTATCGCAAAGATGCCCGATGTTTTACAAAAAGCGATTCTTCCAACTGTCGATCTTGATAAATGTAAAGAAGCATTATATAACATAATTGGACCATCGCCTCTTCACGACACTAACGTTTGCACTGGTCCCTTGACCGGCGGATATTCAGCTTGCAGTGTAAGAATTAGTTTTAGTTAAACCATAAAACCTAATATTTCTAGAAACTATTTTTAACATGATGTTCCCGTTCGAATTTGTAGGGTGATTCTGGTGGCCCCCTCGTTCAGAATTCTACTGTAATTGGTATCGTTTCTTGGGGTATCATACCATGTGGTACTTATGGTGCGCCATCTGTCTATACGAGAGTTTCTGCATTCACTAATTGGATCGAAGAGAAGATTAATAACAATTAATATTTCACTGGATACTTTTAACAGGATACTTCCAACCGATCACTTTCACTTTCGCTAATAACATTTTTTTCTGCAATAAAGAAATTTTAAAACATTTATCTAATCGTACTTTTTTATATTAAACATTCCTTTCCAAGCAAGAAAATGTTATTTATTGTTTATATTGCACTCATACAATAATACAATATACATACACTTATCGATTTATCTTTCCTTCGTTTTTCCTCTATCTTATTTCTATTGAAATTCAATTACGATTTTCTTATTGTTTTCTTTTTTTTTATTCTTCTTAATATAATCATCGATATCTCGCTGTAAACTCATTCGAGAACAGCATATATAAAACGAAGAAGAAACTCTAAATGCACGTCAAATGACACGTGAACGACATTAAACAACGATGAAACTCATTCTCTGTGCAACACTTTTCGTGGCGGCTCTGGCCGATAACTTTATATATGAAAATAAACTTATAATTAGTAATTAATCCAAACAACTAAAAGATACAACATTAAAATAACAAGAAAGAAAAACTAATAATTATTATTATTTTCAGAACCCTATCCAGGTTTAAAGACGCCATCATTTTCACCACATATCATCAGTGGAGCAGATGCAAAAAATGGTGAATATCCTTATCATGTTTCTTTGCAATGGGGTGCAACTGCTTCTAGGCTTCAACATTTTTGCGGTGGAGCGATCATAAACAAGAATTGGATTCTAACTGCCGCACATTGTGTTTCCTCTGTCCCAACTTTCGGAAAGTTCGTTGTGAAAGCTGGAAAATATAATCTTCGTTCTACCGAGACTGGTGAACAAACTGCTATTGTAGAAAAATCCATCGTACATGAATCTTACATGGGGTATATTAAACTTAATCATTCATGTTCAATCAAACATTAGCTCGATTTGTCAAATAAAAAATTTTTATTACTATGAAAAAAAAATAATAATAATTGATTGATATTTTATAAATTTCAGTGGCGTTGTACCCTACGATATAGCTCTCCTAAAACTAAAGACACCATTATTGTTGAACAATGCAATATCCGCAGTGAATTTACCAAGTAATGGAAGCATACCAGACAAATATTCATACTATTTTCTTAGCGGTTGGGGATCCATATCGACTACTTCTACCGCAAAAATGGCTGATAATTTGCAAGAAGTGGCTGCTACGCTTCTACCTTTCGATCAATGTGCTAATACCTTGGAGAAATTGATCGGATCATCACCTCTTCACGAAACCAACATTTGCATTATACCCATGAACGAAGCAATTTGTCATGTAAGAAATAGTTCTGGTTGAACGATAAAATAGAATATATGCTGGGAACATTTTAATGAGATATTCTTGTTTGATTTTCAGGGTGATTCTGGTGGTCCTCTCGTCCTTAAGAAATCTTCTAAAGTATTTGAAATAGTCGGTATCGTTTCTTGGGGTATCTTACCATGTAATACTCGTAATACACCATCCATCTACACCAAAGTTTCTGCATTCTCTGATTGGATCCAAACCAATATTAATACTAATTAATTGTTCATTTATTACTCTTGAAAAAATGTTTCTAATCGATAAATTTCACTTTTTCTAGTGACTTTTTCCTGCAATAAAAAAGTTTTTAAATATTTATCTGATCGCATGTTTTTTATGTTAAAAATTTTTCTTCAAACAAGACAATATTTTTTAATTGACATTATATTTTATTATTACAATTGTACGACAATACGATACATGTATGTATTTACTGATTAATCCATTCTTAATCTTTTCTCTATCTTCTTATCTTATTATTTATAAACATGAATGAAACGATAAACTAGGACGTCATTTCCTTGTTTCATTTATCAATTTTCTAGATAAGTAGTTTATTAACTCTATCATATTTTCTATTGATTTATAAATAACAATCAAACATGCGGAAAAACTCTTTAATCTAATCCTGACCTTTCCAAAGATAAAAGAATCAAGGTCCAGTACTCCATAAATAGAAATCCTGTGATACATAAAACAACAAAAAGGAACCAGTTCTGATCTATTGATGTAGAAACACGATATAATAGAAAATCAAGTTCCTCCTCCACAAAATGATCTTCCGCATCCGCTCTAAGCTCTCACTTAGACTTCAGAAAACGATCATTCGATCTTGAATGTTTACAGTCAACGAATCGTGCAAAACAAAAAAAATTGATTAAAATTAATTAAGATTTCAATGATGATCGATATATTATCGTTGTTACTTCTATATCTAAGTGTGGTGACTTGTAAAAATATTGAAGGTAAGTGAACAAATTTTTCAAGATCAGAACATTTATACACACACACGAACATTTTATATGTATATATATATATATATATATATATATATATATATATATATGTATATATATATGCATATTATATTAATAATTAATAATACATACATTACTATACAGTACATCAAATTAAAAGAAAAAAAATTAGAATTTCCAAAAATTTATTTCCATTCTTGTTGATAAATCGATCTATAAATAAGACAATCTCATGATCATAGAATTTCCACAACGATCAATGATGCTAGCCCAAAGACCAACAAGAATAGTAGGTGGAAAGAATGCAGAGAAAGGATTGTATCCTTGGCAACTATCCATTCATTGGGGTGATCCTTTACGTAAATTACCACAAAGACATATCTGTGGTGGAAGTTTGTTAACAGCAGGCTGGGCATTAACAGCCGGCCATTGTAAAACTCTGGCACCGAAAAGCGGAGAATTTCTTATTTTAGCAGGCAAATATAAGTTGGGTGTTCTCGAAGATACTGAACAAAGTAGAAAGGTTGTTAAAGTTTTTGTCTATCCTATATATAACGGGTGAGTAATATTTTTTGCAAGGATTTCTCTAATATTAAATTTTATTTTAATTAAAAATTATACAAAATTTTGTTAGAACCGTCGCACCTTACGACATAGCACTGATGAAACTAGAATACCCATTCGAATTGAATCCATTCGTGTCAACGGTTCTCTTACCATATCCTGAAACTATTCCCAAAGGAGAAGCTATATTAACTGGATGGGGAAGTATAAGTAGAACGAAACTTCCAAAAAATCCAGAAATTCTTCAAGCTGCCACATTACAAATATTAGATTATAATTTGTGTAAACGTACGTTGGACAAGAGTTTACGTCACGAACGTCGAAATCCTTTAGATCCAACAAATATTTGCACAGGACCACTCGATGGTAGTTTATCAGCTTGCAAGGTAAAATTCGATCGTTTGTGATACGTATCTACATCTTCCATTCATTTTTATTAACAATTTTCACCACATTTTTTTTTCTTTTCTTTTCAGGGAGATTCAGGAGGGCCATTGGTGTCATTAAACGCATTTGGACAAGCAGAAATAATCGGGATAGTTTCATGGGGTCTTTTCCCATGCGGTGGCAAAAATGCACCGTCGGTTTATACCAGAGTATCAGCATACATCACATGGATCTCCTGGCTAATGTTGAATCATTGATGATTCGATACGAATAAACTTCAACGATAGAACCAATGAAAGGAACGTTCTTGAAATTGTTTTATTATAAATATATTTTATTGTTAAATAAAAAATAATTATATTATATATGTATCTATATAGATATACTACCTGACTGGTACTGATAAATAATAATTCGATAGATTAATAATAGAAGATTATGGCATTTGTAGGTTTTGACATGTAACATACTATCTAATGGCAACTCGTTCTGTATATATATATATATATATATATATATATATATATATATATATATATACCTACTTAAGTAAAAAAAAAAAATATCGCTTAAAAGTAATACGAAATAAATATCGAATATATGTGTATATATCTATTTTCAATTATTATAATAATTTGCAAGCTTCAGTGATAACTTGCACAGCAGCTAATGCTTCTTTAGCAGTAGGAACGATAAAACGCGCTGGTAGAACAAAACCATAAAACCCTGTATCTCTCAATTCAATTGTATAAGAATATTTGATTTTTAATATAGCCTTCGCCCAATCATCGGATCCACCTGCTGCTTCATACAAAGTTGTTGCACTGTTACCAACAGTATACGAACTCGCTGCTACGTCAGCTTTTTTCATTGCTTTGGCAGCATTACGACCGATTCTATCAAGATCAGCGTAATCTGGTGGGACACGACGATCATAACCCCATGGATACAAGAAATATTGACCATAACTGTGGAACGTTAAGTATGCCTAAAATAAATTAAAAAATAAACAAAAATAAAAAAAGAAAAACTCATCATGTTATCAACAGAATCGATTATTTTAAGAAAAAAAAAAAAAGAAAGGAAAAGAAAGAAAGAAGATCCTAATTTCTTAAATCTCGAATACAATGACACAGTGAAACTTTCTACTCTTTGGAAAGTTAAAATTAACAAATACGTGACTGACCAGCATTTTTTGAATAGAAACCAACCTTAAAATCAGCTGCACTAGCCTCGAAGAAATTCCTAATAGCATTTGTTTCCGGTTCAGAAAATGCAGCAGATCCAGCAAAGATATCACTACAAGGATTCCTACTAGTACCCAATCCGCCCCACTTGTATCCGAAATTACGATTGAGATCTACACCGGCACATTGACTACCTGCATAATTTCGTCTATTTTTTCGCCAGAGACGATCATTCGTGAATGTGTATTCGTATCTAAGAAAAATAACAAAAAGAAAAAAAGAATAAAAATAAAATCGTCATACATTCTTGTGACCAAGAATAACTATTCAATTTATATATGTATATATATACCCGTCTGGATTGACAACAGGAAGGATATAATAGTCAGCCTCCAGAGACTCGCTATTTTCAACGAGATAATCAATGATGTAAGTTACAGCTGCTGGGGATATCCATTCTCTAGCATGGGTACCACCATCGATCCATAATGCTGGAACACCAGCCTTTCCATTACTAATCCTAAGAACCTAAATAATATAAATTAATTTATAAAGAAAAGTATTTTCACATTTTCGTATATGTATATATATATATATATATATATATATATATATATATATATTTCTTTTTTTTAAAAAGAACTCTATATACCTTCAAAGGTCTGCCTTCAGCAGAATTACCAATGTTCATGACAGAACAAACGTCTGGATAAGTTTGTGCTAAGAAATCGAGATATCCATAGATATCATCGAGTCTATGATAACTCGTCCATTCCATCCTATGACCTAATCATAACATCTTCATATTATTTGTAAGATTACATTCTGTTTATGTTGGAAATGATAAGTGGCAAGAAACCACTCCATAGATTCAGAGTACGACAAGCGTATAAGATAAATAATTAAATCAATGAATAAATATAAATATAAAAATAAATAAATAAACAAATAAATGTATATGTATGTACATGTGTATGTGTGTGTGTGTATAAAAATAAATAAATAAATAAATGTATGTATATATATTACTAGTTATAACGTATGTATGTATATGAAAAATATGAAGAATGAAAATTACAAGATTCTGAATCGACAGAGTGGATTGCACAGCCCAAAAAGCTCACCCCTAAAATGCCAAGGGCCACCACCTCCAACATAGTACGCATTAGCTATGGGATAACGAAGAGGACGAGGACGTGGATGATATTTACTTCGTTTTTTGACCACCATTCCCTGCCACCAAGCGTAACGAGCTAAAAAATTGCTACGATTCTGAATCCAACTATTTATTTCTAATTTTCTGATCAAACGCCAATGAAAAAAATTGTCTCGAAAATTTTCTCAAAACTGTAACTTTCTCGATTTTCCTCGAAATGAATGAAATTACAAAACGATCTATAAAATGATCTTCACGTGTTTACTAATAATTTTTATGTTTGATAGGACCATATCGGTGAATTACAAACAAATTTACTTTGATTCCTAATCCAACTATTTATTTTTAATTTTCAAAGATTCATCGATAATTACTTGGAATATTATCTCGACATTCTAACATCGTTGATTTACCTTATATCTTCTCACTACGAAATGAAAGAAATTAGATTAGAAATCGATCGATAAAATGATCTACATATCTTCACTAATAATTTTGATATCACAGGATAGTATAGGTAAATTGAAAATGGGATAGAGAAAACGCTGAGTATGACTGTAAACGATGATTAATAGATCAAAGAGAACGTTCTAACGCACGTTCACGTGCCTGAATTACAACTACATATGTATTTACATACACTCGCACATGCTTTCAACAGGTATAACTGTTTACGTTGAATCGATATTGTCGCACCGAACTCACGAATCTGGGTTACTAGGTTCAAACCATTATAGAGGTCAACGACACTTACGAGATACTTATAAATTCGGTCAAAATTTTCCAATACATATCAAAATGAAATTTTAATGGGATATTACGAAAGAGGAAATATTTTTATCATCTATTAGCTGTTATCGAATATACCGAACGTTTCATTACTTTAGATAATTCTTTGTAATTTATTATCGTCTATTGCAATGATCATCATATTATAACTATCATTAAAAATTATTACTTTCTTTTCTAATTTTCGATTAGTGAAATTGGCCGACGATCTATGGATCAAGAACAAAGAAATCGAAGGAAACCTCTCTATTGGAAAATCACTTTCTAATGGGTGATCTAGTAAGAGTTTCGATTTATTTTCAACAGCTTTCTTCGATACGTGATCAGTGTCGATAATGAAGTAACGATTATGTGCATTCGCATAAGTGATTGTATGAGAGAATGTTAAAAGAAATGAAATCCATTTCAATGGAAGAGTATACTATTATTTCTTCCTTTTTGTTTTCTAATCAATAATAATAAAGCAAAAGACATTAAAGAGAAAAAAAAAGAAGAGAAGAATTGAATGATCGATAAGCAAATGTGATTTATTCGAATATGACAGGCAATGAGCGAGCAGCAGAGATAAAGAACAAAACAAAATAAAAAACAAATCTATCGAACCTTTGCGTCCCTCTAATTCCTCCATTAATTCTTCCGACAATGGTGGATTTTCTTCGTCTATCGCTTTCTGTAGATCATTGATCACAACGTCATATCGAACGTTCTTTTCTCTCAAAATTCTTGATACTCTTGGTATTGCATCTTGCCTCACCATTATATCCATGGTAGTATCGTTACCAGACCAAACTGAGAATACTATTTGTGAAAAAATAAAGAAAAGTAAATAAATAAAAAGAAACAGAAACAGAACGAAAAATTCATACGTTACTCGAATCAAATCTATAACTTAACAAATAAAATAAATTAATTCACATCGAAGACGTAAATTCAATAAATCCAATAAAAAAAAATAATTAAAAAAAACGAAAATAACAATAATAATAACAATAACAATAATAATAATAATACAAAATAAAAAAAACAATGTATCTACTAACATCCAGTTTCCTCAAATTCAGAAAGGACACCCGATTGGAGAACAGGTTGTCCGTCGGCAGGACGAACCCTCCACAATTGAGCCCCATCGTAGGTAACCTTAGCCTCACGAATTCTCACAGCTCTGCGAACGTTCGATCTCCCATCGAAGGAAGATTCCTCAACGATCTCGATCCAGTCTGGTATAACGAATTCCCTTTTATGTCGATTAACAGCAGCCGAGTCGACGACGTTTTGTGTCAATGAAAAAAATGTCAAAACAAGGAAGACAACAGCCCACCAACATTTTCTTCCTCTTTTAGAATAAGAAGTTTTCTTTTCAGCCATTGCTAGACTGAGAGACACTGTCCTTCGAAGATCGGTTAGCTCAGCTTTTATAACGTTCGATCCGGTCGACGATCGGGGAAGCCGCTAACGGTATCCACTCTGCGCCTGCTTGCCACGAATTCCGAGGATCTTTTATCTCTCTCTCTACCTCCTTCTCTCTTCTTCCCTCTCTTTCTCTCTTTCTCTCTTTCTCCTTTAGTCTCCCTCTTTCACCTTTCTTTGTTACTTTTCATTTAGCACAACAAGAGACGACTCTCTTTCGAATTCGAAATCGCGAATACGTAAGAAACTCGTGAAAAATAAATATCGCTCGTCTTCTTTTTCCTATTCCTTTTTCTTACTTTTCTTTTCCATGCAACAAATCTCCTAAATTTTCATTAAATTTAATCGTCCGAACGTATACTAACTTAATTTTTGTATATTTAATATATAACTGTAATATACGTGGGTTATATAGCAGCTAATCGCATTAATGTTTATTAATAATTAAATAATATTTTTGTAATCGTAATATATTGTAGATTTAAATCAATTTTATCATAATTTAATGAGTTATGACTAATTTGATTTTTGTTTTTTCCTTTTTCCTTGAAATTCCCTTTAATTTTCATTAATTAAACATTTAGTTGATCATCGTTCTTTAATTATGCGATATTCGTCTATCGATTTGTCCTTTAATAAAAAAGACACAATTTCGCATTCAATATGGATTTAAATCAATTTTATAATAATTTAATACGTAGTTCGATTTTTGCTTTTTTTTTTTCTTTTCTTAATTACTATAAATTCTCTTTAAATACGTATATTTAATTTTCATTTTTTATTTCATCTGTCTGATAAAGATATCATTTAATTCCTTAACACTCTTTTGTATCCAATATTAATATTAATCAGTTTTATCACAATTTACGATATAGCTACCTTTGTCTTTTCTTTTCTCATTTTCCCGATTTAATTAGCAAATGTATACTTAATCTCTATTCTTTAATTATGTTATATGCAGATATCGTTTTATCCTATAATGATCAGTTACTCTTTCATATCCAATATTTTAGTTCAATATATTAGTTTATCAATAGATATATTAGTTTATCAATAAATCAATTTTGAAATAATTTAAAACATAGTTAAATTTCCGATATGTATAGTTAGACTTTTTATCATAAATATTTTTCTTCTTTTTGATATATTTAATATTGCACGATCTAATCTAATCAAATCTCCAACGTTTATATACGGAGATTGTATACGTATCAGATTTAGAAATACTCTTGTTCTTTGTGTAAATAATGAAATTGGTGTCATTAAATTATTATCGACATTTCTATCAATTTTTTCCTTTGTTTATCGTACAGTGACCACGTTGATTACAATGAGGATAATAACGATGCTCGATCATATGCGATAAAAATTCATATATGATCTTTATTTAGATTTATCGAAACAATCCTCTTTATTCTTCAATTTATATCTGTGAATGTCATCTAAAGATATTAAAATTATTCACATATGACAAAGAGATATCTTATGTACTTTAATTTTACATTTAAAAAATTAGGATGTTAATATTAAAAATATAATAGCAACTACATCATAAATTTATCAATAATGAAACCAATCGTACACATGAAGGTTTAATTACAGTTATCGTATTGAGTTCGAAACTAATCAAGATAAACTAACTTACTTTCTAATCACAAATAGTAAAAATTATAGAGGCATAGATAATTTCTTAAAAAGCATTTTTATGTGATATCTATATCTTGCAATAATAATTTTTAAACAAATAATTATTTTTCAAACACTTAAAAAATAGGCAATTCTGATTTTCCATCACTTCAGGCTGGTTTATCACGTCTCTAATCTCATATTTACGCCAACAATAAATAAAAACGTAATTCTTAAACAATATTAATGAACAAACAGTTTATGTATAAAAATAAAACTTATTAAAATATTTGAAAGAATCATATTTTTCAAGAGTTGCTCTCGACTTGCTACTTGCGTAAATACTATTTTCGTCCTTTCTTTGTGAATGATAGTTTCGTATGCTGTCGTCTTTTAAATGACTTTG
Organism: Vespula vulgaris; assembly: GCF_905475345.1. Lineage (NCBI taxonomy): Eukaryota > Metazoa > Arthropoda > Insecta > Hymenoptera > Vespidae > Vespula > Vespula vulgaris. The sequence continues at coordinate 1,911,366 of NC_066586.1, read as the reverse complement.
ACAACTATCGAATTAGTTTTCCTTTATATTCCAAAGAGTAAACAATGAAGCTCTCTCTTTCTCCGCCTGAAAACGTCAAAATAAATACTCACCTTTATTTAAAAATTATTTAAACAATCTGAAACGTGCACGGAATGTAACTAATTAATATTTAAACAATAGTACATTTATTTAAACATTTCATAGCAAGAAACACGCATTAAATATAAAATAATTTTAATTTGTATTTCGACTCTTACAAATATTAATATCGCCATCGTTGACTATGTGTGACATCAACAAAGACAGATTTATGACTGACTGACGATCGACGAATTAGTTTCCTTTTATATTCCAACGAGTAAACAATGAAGCTCTTTCTTTCTACGCGAGAAAACTGAAAAATTAATATTTTCGATTATTTAAAAATTATTTAAACAATCTGAAACGTGCACGGAATATAAATAATTATTATTTAAACAATAGTACATTTATTTAAACATTTCGAAGCAAGAAACACGTGTTAAATATAAAATAATCTTAATTTATATTTCAATACTTACAAATTTTAATATCCCCATCGTTGACTATGTATAACGTCAACAAAAACAGACTTGTGACTGACTGACGATCGACGAATTAGTTTCCTTTTATATTCCGACGAGTGAGCATCGAAGCTCTTTCTTTCTACGCGAGAAAACTTATAAATTAATATTTTTGATTATTTAAAAATTATTTAAACAATCTGAAATGTGCACGGGATATAAATAATTAATATTTAAACAATAGTACATTTATTTAAACATTTCGTAGCAAGAAACACGCGTTAAATATAAAATAATCTTAATTTATATTTCAATACTTACAAATTTTAATATCCCCATCGTTGACTATGTGTGACATCAACAAAGACAGATTTATGACTGACTGACGATCGACGAATTAGTTTCCTTTTATATTCCAACGAGTAAACAATGAAGCTCTTTCTTTCTACGCGAGAAAACTGAAAAATTAATATTTTCGATTATTTAAAAATTATTTAAACAATCTGAAACGTGCACGGAATATAAATAATTATTATTTAAACAATAGTACATTTATTTAAACATTTCGAAGCAAGAAACACGCGTTAAATATAAAATAATCTTAATTTATATTTCAATACTTACAAATTTTAATATCCCCATCGTTGACTATGTATAACGTCAACAAAAACAGACTTGTGACTGACTTTGACGATCGACGGATTAGTTTTCTTTCACATTCCGACGAGTGAGCATCGAAGCTCTTTCTTTCTACGCGAGAAAACTTATAAATTAATATTTTTGATTATTTAAAAATTATTTAAACAATCTGAAATGTGCACGGGATATAAATAATTAATATTTAAACAATAGTACATTTATTTAAACATTTCGTAGCAAGAAACACGCGTTAAATATAAAATAATCTTAATTTATATTTCAATACTTACAAATTTTAATATCCCTATCGTTGACTATGTGTGACATCAACAAAGACAGATTTATGACTGACTGACGATCGACGAATTAGTTTCCTTTTATATTCCAACGAGTAAACAATGAAGCTCTTTCTTTCTACGCGAGAAAACTGAAAAATTAATATTTTCGATTATTTAAAAATTATTTAAACAATCTGAAACGTGCACGGAATATAAATAATTATTATTTAAACAATAGTACATTTATTTAAACATTTCGAAGCAAGAAACACGCGTTAAATATAAAATAATCTTAATTTATATTTCAATACTTACAAATTTTAATATCCCCATCGTTGACTATGTATAACGTCAACAAAAACAGACTTGTGACTGACTTTGACGATCGACGGATTAGTTTTCTTTCACATTCCGACGAGTGAGCATCGAAGCTCTTTCTTTCTACGCGTGAAAACTTAAAAATTAATATTTTCGATTATTTAAAAATTATTTAAACAATCTGAAATGTGCACGGAATATAAATAATTAATATTTAAACAATAGTACATTTATTTAAACATTTCGTAGCAAGAGACACGCGTTAAATATAAAATAATCTTAATTTATATTTCAATACTTACAAATTTTAATATCCCCATCGTTGACTATGTGTGACATCAACAAAGACAGATTTATGACTGACTGACGATCGACGAATTAGTTTCCTTTTATATTCCAACGAGTAAACAATGAAGCTCTTTCTTTCTACGCGAGAAAACTGAAAAATTAATATTTTCGATTATTTAAAAATTATTTAAACAATCTGAAACGTGCACGGAATATAAATAATTAATATTTAAACAATAGTACATTTATTTAAACATTTCGTAGCAAGAAACACGCGTTAAATATAAAATAATCTTAATTTACATTTCAATACTTACAAATTTTAATATCCCCATCGTTGACTATGTATAACGTCAACAAAAACAGACTTGTGACTGACTTTGACGATCGACGGATTAGTTTTCTTTCACATTCCGACGAGTGAGCATCGAAGCTCTTTCTTTCTACGCGAGAAAACTTATAAATTAATATTTTTGATTATTTAAAAATTATTTAAACAATCTGAAATGTGCACGGAATATAAATAATTAATATTTAAACAATAGTACATTTATTTAAACATTTCGTAGCAAGAGACACGCGTTAAATATAAAATAATCTTAATTTATATTTCAATACTTACAAATTTTAATATCCCCATCGTTGACTATGTATAACGTCAACAAAAACAGACTTGTGACTGACTTTGACGATCGACGGATTAGTTTTCTTTCACATTCCGACAAGTGAGCATCGAAGCTCTTTCTTTCTACGCGAGAAAACTTATAAATTAATATTTTTGATTATTTAAAAATTATTTAAACAATCTGAAATGTGCACGGAATATAAATAATTAATATTTAAACAATAGTACATTTATTTAAACATTTCGTAGCAAGAGACACGCGTTAAATATAAAATAATCTTAATTTATATTTCAATACTTACAAATTTTAATATCCCCATCGTTGACTATGTATAACGTCAACAAAAACAGACTTGTGACTGACTTTGACGATCGACGGATTAGTTCTCTTTCACATTCCGACGAGTGAGCATCGCAGCTCTTTCTTTCTACGCGTGAAAACTGAAAAATTAATATTTTCGATTATTTAAAAATTATTTAAACAATCTGAAATGTGCACGGAATATAACTAATTAATATTTAAACAATAGTATATTTATTTAAACATTTCGTAGCAAGAAACACGCGTTAAATATAAAATAATCTTAATTTATATTTCAATACTTACAAATTTTAATATCCCCATCGTTGACTATGTATAACGTCAACAAAAACAGACTTGTGACTGACTTTGACGATCGACGGATTAGTTTTCTTTCACATTCCGACGAGTGAGCATCGAAGCTCTTTCTTTCTACGCGAGAAAACTTATAAATTAATATTTTTGATTATTTAAAAATTATTTAAACAATCTGAAATGTGCACGGGATATAAATAATTAATATTTAAACAATAGTACATTTATTTAAACATTTCGTAGCAAGAAACACGCGTTAAATATAAAATAATCTTAATTTATATTTCAATACTTACAAATTTTAATATCCCCATCGTTGATTATGTATAACGTCAACAAAAACAGACTTGTGACTGACTTTGACGATCGACGGATTAGTTTTCTTTCACATTCCGACGAGTGAGCATCGAAGCTCTTTCTTTCTACGCGTGAAAACTGAAAAATTAATATTTTCGATTATTTAAAAATTATTTAAACAATCTGAAATGTGCACGGAATATAACTAATTAATATTTAAACAATAGTATATTTATTTAAACATTTCGTAACGAGAAACACACATTAAATATAAAATAGAAATAAATTAATATTTAAATAAAGTTACAATTTAGTAAGAACAAGGAAAGACTTTGGACTAACTTGGAGGATTACCGGATTAGTTTTCTATTACATCCCGACCAATAAACATCTCTTCGATGAAGATTTAAAGTAAGTATATTTTCGTATCGAATACCTTTCAATATTTGCAACTCTTTCTTATTATAACAACGATATTAATTAATTTGTCTTTACTTTCCTGTTTCAGAACCTCATTGCAATCGCGCGCGTAGCAATAAAGTAATCGAGTGTTTATACCGCTAATATAAAAACTGCAAAATCGCGAAGTAGAAGCAGTGTTTGTTCGTTCGCGTTTCGCGATTTAAACAATAAGTGTTCTTGCATGAACTGCGTGCAATGCAGTCATTAGAGTCAGTGTTTGTTCGCAAAGTTTTTTGCTTTTTTAACAGTCGCACAGACTGTATTTATAAAAGATAGTAGAGTTTCGCGAATTAAATTCAGTGATCGTTCGTTAATAAATAACTACCGCGAATTAAAGTCAGTGCATCACTGAAGAGGATCTCGACCAACTTCGATGTCGACCTACCTCATTTTCAACCAACTACAAATCATCCACCCTCAATTTCGACCTAAGTCGCGGTCCAGTGTTTTGGAGCCGTCGCAGAACTTCTTAAGTAGTAAGTTAATTTTTAAGTCCCTCCGATCACTCAATCATGTCGAGGACGAAAGGTCCGAATCGGCACGGGTGATTGGTTGTAATTAATTAGTAGAAGAGCAATGAGTGACCACGAGTAAATTTCTTCGGAGATTTACTCGTGAATGGTTCGTTATTTTTTAATTTATTTATTAGATCAGGATAGAGTCTTCTTGCTTAAACGCGTTAATTATAATTATTTGAAATTTTGAATATTTAAATGCATTTTTAAATAATTTTCTCTCGCGAAAATAGTAAAGTATCGCGATATTCGCGAATTTTAATAATAAATAAGCAAGAAGACATTCGCGATGGATAGTCTCTGGATTACAAGCAAAATTGTATAATTTATTTTCTAATAATTAGAATAATTGTTTGTAAAAAGGAGCGTCCAATGATTTTTCATTACATTTTTAAATAAAGATTAATCAATTGTATTAATAAAAGAAAAGTCTCAATAAAGTCATTGCTTTTGAAAGAATAGAGTAGAGTCGTTGATAAAAGATAAAGAGATTTGTAGAATCATAACGCGTAGAACATAGAGTAACTTAATCAATTTTTAGCTTAGGATTTTCAGCAATTAATATATTAATTCTCGTTTCTCTTCCGATGCATTCTTGATTTTTCGTTTCAGGTTTGGTTCAGAGTTGCGTTAGATTTTATAGTTTTCTTCTACGTCTTAGAATAAGAGTCGATTATAGTTCTTTAGTATTGACGATAGTTATCGAATGTGTTCTATAGTTGTGGTTAGGGCACGAAGCAAAGAAGAAGCTATATGCCGAAGAGGCCCCCACAAATTGTGGCTCAAGAGGGCAACTATTAGATTATTGAGTTATTTTCGAAGATTCGACAGAACACTTCGAGAATGGCTCTTAATTATATTTTCATTATACCATGTTGTCACTCAAAATGCTCTTATATAATTATAATATAATTTTCAGAAACTGAGAAGACGTAACATTCCGTCTCCCATCTCACATTGCCACCCATTTACGAATAAAATTTTTACGTATATTATACATTTTTATTATTGAAGTCAAGCAATAAATTTTTCGCATTTTTTTTTCTAAAGTTCGATTAAATCCGTAATTTTAATTTTATAAAGTTAAGTTTTGTATTAAAGTAATAATTTCGAAACGTATAAAATATAGCAATTGTGAAGACCACTGAAAGTGCACATGGGGATGAGATAAGAAAATTTAAATACGTAGCACATTCTCCACTCACTTTTACAGGAAGGATATCTAACAGGATTCTAGTATCACCCAGCGCATAGTTGCACACTTTAGATTAAACAATTATTTTCAATAGTTGACTAAATTATTAGTTAACTCCTCTATCTTCTCATTATTCTTATTCTTATTCACTTTTATTAATTATTATTCATAATAATTCTCTTAAACTCGTCTTCTTTTCTTCTTTTTCTGTTTCAAGTTAGATGATGGAGAGATCATTCATCGAGGGACAAATCATCAAGTGAGCGTTTTTCGTAAAATTTATTTATTGAATTACTTTACATTTTTATTAATTATATACACTTCTATTAATTCAATATCTATATAATAATTGAAACAATTATTCGAGATCGATTATTTTAACTTTTCTCGGGTGGGACCCTTGGGAGGGGCCCTCGGGTGTGGGCCATAGGCGGGTTTCATTCTATCGCTAGGAAAAAAAAACAAATTTATGGTATTCTGATTTTTATCTAGTGAAATGATCTTCGAGATACTCATCCATTTTTCTGAGTTCTATCTTTTTCACAGACATGTTCCGTGTTTCTTTTCTTCGTTTCTCTTTTTCTTTTCTTCTGCTCTTTTCCTTTTTCTCCTTTTCTTTCATCTCTTCTCTTCTTCTTTCATTCTTTTTTTGTTTCAGGTTAGATCATCTAAACACCGATCATCGAGGGATCGATCGTCGTGAAATTAAATTTTTACAGGAAAGTTTTAATTGTATATTTGTTCTTTTTTTTATTTTATTTAATTAATAATTTATTTTTTAATTATTAATATTATGCTTTAATTATATATTTGATTTTAATAGTATATTTGTATATAATTGGTTTCTTGCATATAATTTTGCATATAATTTTTACATATTTATCTTTTCTGCTTTTGCTCTTTCTGTTTCAGATTAGGTGATCAAGAAACGAATCATCATGAAATTTTTACAGGAATGTTTATAAAAGCACTCTGCATATAATTCGTATTACCTCTTTTTTCTTTTTTTTTTTATTCTTTTTCTGTTTCAGATTAGATGATCGGGGATGGATCATCGTGGAGTTATTACACGGGAGTTAAAGGAACCTCTCTGCATATAAAATTTATTATATGCAGGAAGGGTATGTCTCCTTGCTTCCGTACGCGAGTGATAGGGAAAACACTTACGCGCGTGACGGCCGGCACGCGCGTGGGTGTTCGCGAACGCGAGATTAAGTCCTACCGAGGACTACGTTTTGATTTTTGAAATCGAAATAGACACGACCGGTCGTGTCTCGAGATGTCTGAAGCCGACGGTGTGGACGGTGGAGCAATCTGTAAGCGGGGTTTTATACATCTCCAGTTTGCTGAGAAGCCCGAAGCTCCCGAAGCGGAAAGGCATCTCGGATCGCGGATTTTAGAGTAAAATCCCCGTTAGTCCGTGTATTTCCACGTGCCGCAGGACCATTGGCCAAGGACCATGGAGGGTCGGAAGTACTTATGATACATCGGAAATTCTTAGACTGCAAGTATTACCGATCAAATGGCTGCGTTCTTCAAGATTTTTCCAAGATCTTCTCTATCAATTTCCAATAAAATTTCGAAGGACGTGCAATTTACGTTCATTCGTACATCTTCCATATATTCTACAATAAATACACTCTTTCATTTTTATTTATTCAAAAATATAATTTCGTAATAATTAATTATTATAGTTTCTGTCGGGTGGGTCCCTTGGGATGGGCCCTTGGGCGTGGGCTTCTGTGCGGGTCTCCTTCTTTCAGTACCGAATAATCGAGCTGGATTTTCGTACTCTGGTTTTGCTCTCTGAGTCTATCTTTCCTTTTCTTTTCTTTTCTTTTCCATGTCCATCTTTTCTGTCCAATTTCATCTTTTTCAGACGTGCATCTGTTCCATTGCATCTTACGGATATTCTTTTCTTTCTTTTCTTTTCTGCTTCATCCTTCTCACGTGTGCGCACATTCTTGCTTTCTTCTCTTCTCATTTCCTTTTTCTTTTCTTCTCTTTTTCTTCTTCTATTCTTCTCTTTCTCTTCATCTTTTCCTCTTCTTCGCGAATCTCGATATATCCGCGCGGAATACGGGTAGGATAGGAAGAACACACGCGAGTGTGTCGGCGGACACAGACCTGGTGTTCTCGGGCGCGAATAAAAGTCCTACGGTAATGGACTTCGTTTGATTGCTAAACCGAATAATGACCGGCCGTGTGTCGGTTCGTGTGCTGCCGAGTAATATGGTTTGCTATCCGTAAGCGTGGACTAACCCTCCTCCAGTTAGCCGCCTGAATTCTCGGTTAGTGCGTGGACGCCGCGAGCGCGAATTTAGAGTAGAGTCACCGATATTATAACACTCACGGGAGTGTCGGGCGCGATTAAAAGTCCTACCGGGGACTTCGTTTTATAGAACGTCGATTATTTGATCACGCCGGTCACGCGAATTTTAGAGTAGAGTCCCCGTTAGCCCGTGGGTCCTCAGATGCAGCTACCTCCACGCGGTAGGACCTGGGTCGGTAGTACTTGCGATATATGGAAATCTGTGTCTGAATTATATCTAAAATCTATAACTAAATTATATATATTATCTAAAATCTATAACTAAATTGTATATGTAACTATATAGCGCAAGTATTACCGGGCGAATGGCTGCATATTTCAATGTTTTCCCAAAGTCTCTTTTCCGTCTAATTTCAATTAGACGCTATATTAATTACATTTCAAATTGATAGTTATATTTCGACAGATAAATAAACTGAATACATCAAAATTCTAAGTTAATTTTCTAAGAGAACGCACAGAAACTCTTCTGTCGCTCTTATATTCTCTTTCTTTCCTATTTATTCTTATTTACTTTTATTAATTACATACTTTCATTAATAATATTCATTATATCCTATTATTCATTATATTAATTACTTTTATTAACTTTTATTAATGATTTGTTTCGGGTGGGACCCTTGGGAGGGGCCCTCGGGTGTGGGCCTTTGAGCGGGCTGCCCTCTCGGCATCTTTTAGTGCTCTTTTTCTCTTTTTTGTTTCTTGTCCTCTTTTATTTTTTATTTTTCTTCTTCTCTTCTCTTCTCTTCTCTTCTCTTCTCTTCTCTTCTCTTCTCTTCTCTTCTCTTCTCTTCTCTTCTCTTCTCTTCTCTTCTCTTCTCTCCTCTTCTCTTCTCATCTCATTTCTTTTATTTTCTTCTTCTTTAACTCTTTTTCTGTTTCAAACTAAATGATCGAAAGATGAATCATCGAACGCCGATCATCGTGAAGTTTATTTATTGAATTATTATATATTTCTATTAATTATATGCATTTATACTCACTATAAATATTTATTAATCCTATATATTTTTATTAATTATATGCATTTATATTGATTTATATATTTCTATTAATTACATATATTTCTATTTGTTATATTATTCTTTTCTCCTTTTTCTCTTTTTCTGTTTCAGCTTAGATCATCGAGGGATCTATCATGGTGAAATTATATTCTTACAGAGAGGTTATTGAATATAAATGACTATTTGCATATAATTTTGCATGTAATTTTTACATGTTTATCTTCTCTTCTTTTATTCTTTTTCTGTTTCAGATTAGGTGATCGGGGGATGGATCATCGTGGAGTTATTACACGGGAGTTAAAGGAACCTCTCTGCATATAAAATTTATTATATGCAGGAAGGGTATGTCTCCTTGCTTCCGTACGCGAGTGATAGGGAAAACACTCACGCGTGTGACGGCCGACACACGCGTGGGTGTTCGCGAGCGCGAGATTAAGTCCTGCCGAGGACTACGTTTTGATTTCAGAAATCGAAATATAGGCACGACCGGTCGTGTCTCGAGATGTCTGAAGCCGACGGTGTGGACGGTGGAGCAATCTGTAAGCGGGGTTTTATACATCTCCAGTTTGCTGAGAAGCCCGAAGCTCCCGAAGCGGAAAGGCATCTCGGATCGCGGATTTTAGAGTAGAATCCGCGTTAGTCCGTGTATTTCCACGTGCCGCAGGACCATCGGCCAAGGACCATTTGGTCATCGAGGGATTTAGATTTTTATACGGGTGTTTAAAGAATCTTTCTACCTCAGGCGTAGAAGGAATTCTTTTCTCCCGTTCGGGCAAGATAGAAGGACACTCGCTTATGTCGGCTGGCATAGGCGTTGGTGTTCTCGGGCGCGATTAAGTCTAAAATTGACTCTAACGTGTTCAACATATTCGCGTGAGTGTTTCCGGAATACTCGCGTAAGTATCGTGACTGCGGTAGATTCAATTTTGGGTTCCGGCGTTTGTCGCGAAAGCACAACCGGTCGTGCTCAAGTGGTGATCGAAGCTTCCGATGTTGGATAGTTGAGCTATGCGTAAGTCGGTTCCCAAATGCGGAGACGCATGGGGCTGCAATTTTAGCGTTTGGAGGCTTGAATTCGTCGGGAGTGGAGGTCGCCCCGTTGCTTTGCTTTCTTGATAGTAGTAGAAGTAGTAAGAAGTAGAGTCACCGTTAGTCCGTGGGTCTCCAGCTGCAGCAACCTCCACGCGGTGGGACCTGGGTCGGAATTACTTGCGTTTCGTCAAAATCTTATGGTGTGCAAGTATTGCCGAGCGAATGGCTGCGTTCTCTAAGGCTTTTCTAAAATTTCTTCTATGTGATTCCAAATTGAACATCGAAGAACGTACATTTTATATTCTTTCTTACACTTTCCGTATATTGAGCAATAAATACGCAATCATTTCTATTCGTTAAAAGGCACAGCTATGTAATTAAAATAATTATTCTAGATTAATTATCATAGTTTCTTTCGGGTGGGTCCCTTGGGATGGGCCCTTGGGCGTGGGCTTCTGTGCGGGTCTCCTTCTCCCAGTACTGAAAAATTCAGCTCGATTTTCGTACTCTGACTTCGGTTGAATTTATTTTCTCTTTTTTTTTCTTTTCTATGTCCATCTTTTCATTTCAATTTCATCGTTTTCACACGTGCATGTGCTTCATTATAATTTCCAGGTATCCTTCCTTTCTATTCTTTGGAGTTTTATCGTATTCACGTGCGCGCATGTTCCGGTTTTCTTTTCCTCTTTTTCTTCTTCGCATTTTTCGATATATCGTCGAGGTTCCGATATATCGTCGAATGGTTCGTTTCATAATCGATTGCTAGACGCGAATACGGGTAGGATAGAAAGAACACTCACGCCTGTGTCGGCGGGCACAGACCTGGTGTTCTCGGGCGCGAATAAAAGTCTTACGGTAATAGACTTCGTTTGATTGCTAAAACGAATAAATGACCGGTCGTGTGTCGGTTTATGTGCTGCCGAGTAATATGGTTTGCTATCCGTAAGCGTGGACTAACCCTCCTCCAGTTAGCCGCCTGAATTCTCGGTTGGTGCGTGGACGCCGCGAGCGCGAATTTAGAGTAGAGTCACCGATATTATAACACTCACGGGAGTGTCGGGCGCGATTAAAAGTCCTACCGGGGACTTCGTTTTATAGAACGTCGATTATTTGATCACGTCGGTCACGCGAATTTTAAAGTAGAGTCCTCGTTAGCTCGTGGGTCCCTAGATGCAGCAACCTCCACGCGGTGGGACCTGGGCCGGTAGTACTTGCGAAATATCCAAATCTATGTGTAAATTATATCTTAAATCTGTTAATAAATTATATATATATTTATAGAACGCAAGTATTATTGGGCGAATGGCTGCATATTACAAAGTTTCTCCAAAATCTCTTTTCTATCTAAAGTCTCGGGTGGGACCCTTGGGAGGGGCCCTCGGGTGTGGGCCTTTGTGCGGGCTGCCGTCTCGGCATCTTCTAAAAATTTTATCTATTTTTCTTTTTTTTCATTCTTTTCTTTTTCCTCGTTTTCCGTTTCTCTCCTTCCTTTAATTCTTTTCCTGTTTCAGGTTAAATCATCGAGGGACCGATCATCGTGAAATTTATTTATTGCATTATAATACATTTGTATTAATTATATGTATTTTTATCAATTATATATATTTCTATTTATTTAAAAGCATAGCAATATAATAATTGAAACCATTACTTGTAATTAATTATTCTCTTTTCTATTTTCTTTTTTTTCTTTTTCTCATATTTTCTTATTTCTTTTATTTTCCTGTTTTCAGATAGATCATCCAGGAATCGATCATAGAAGAGTCTATAATCCTGAAATTAAATTTTTACAGGGAAGTTAGTGAATATAATTGTCTTTTTGCATATAATGTTTGCATATAATTTTGTATATTATTTTGCATATAATTTTTGCATATAATTTTATATATAATTTTACATATAATTTTTCATATAACTTTGCATATAATTTTGCATATAATTTTTGCATATAATTATCTCCTCTGTTTTTACTCTTCTTCTGTTTTAGGTTAGGTGATCGAGAAAGGGATGATCGAGGGACTATTAAACGGAAGTTAAAGGAACCACTCTGCATATAATTTTTATTATACGCAGGGAGGGTATGTCTCCTTGCTTCCGTACGCGAATGACAGGGAAAACACTCACGCGCGTGACGGCCGGCACGCGCGTGGGTGTTCGCGATCGCGAGATTAAGTCCTACCGAGGACTACGTTTTGATTTTTGAAATCGAAATAGACACGACCGGTCGTGTCTCGAGATGTTTGAAGCCGACGGTGTGGACGGTGGAGTAATCTGTAAGCGGGGTTTTATACATCTCCAGTTTGCTGAGAAGCTCGAAGCTCCCGAAGCGGAAAGGCATCTCGGATCGCGGATATTAGAGTAGAAACCTCGTTAGTCCGTGAATTTCTACGTGCCGCAAGCGTTTCATCGTCCAAGGACCATCGAGGGACTTAGATTTTTATACGGGTGTTTAAAGAATCTTTCTACCTCAGGCGTAGAAGGATTTCTTTTCTCCCGTTCGGGCAAGATAGAAGAACACTCGTTTATGTCGGCTGGCATAGGCGTTGGTGTTCTCGGGCGCGATTAAGTCCAAAGTTTGCTTCAACGTACTCAGCATACTCGCGTGAGTGTTTCCGGAATACTCGCGTAAGTATTTGTGAGTGCGGAAGGATTCAATTTTGGGTTCCGGCGTTTTGTCGCGAAAGCACAACCGGTCGTGCTCAAGTGGTGATCGAAGCTTCCGATGTTGGATAGTTGAGCTATGCGTAAGTCGGTTCCCAAATGCGGAGACGCATGGGGCTGCAATTTTAGCGTTTGGAGGCTTGAATTCGTCGGGAGTGGAGGTCGCCCCGTTGCTTTGCTTTTTTTGATAGTAGTAGTGGTAGTAAAATGTAGAGTCACCGTTAGTCCGTGGGTCCCCAGATGCAGCTACCTCCACGCGGTGGGACCTGGGTCGGTAGTACTTGCGATATATCAAAATCTTACAAAATGCAAGTACTACCGAGCGAATGGCTGCATATTTCAATGTATTTTCAAAATCCTTTAATCTAATTTTGATTAAACTTTAAAGTACTAACTCTTAAGAATGTTTATAATACTACCACAATTAAATTTACTATTGAAATCAAGCTTTTGTTGATTATTTGATGAAAAATAATAATTAGCGAATATATACTTATATATATTATTTCTATAAAAATAAAGAAACATTAATTCGTTCCTCCTATAGGAGTACTTCTCTTTATATTTTATTGTTATTATTGGTATAGTAATAATATATAATATAATAATATTATAATGATATAATGATGAGAATAATGATAAAAAGGAAAAATAGAAAAAGAAATATATATACTTATATTATATAAAATGATATCTGCTATATGAGTATTCTAATACTCGCATCAATTATATTTATTATATTAAATGCATTTATATTATAAAATAAATACATACCAGATTGCATCACGAATTACTGCAACAAGCATGTTACCATTAAAGAAGAACATGAATACAATATAAGAGAATGAAAAGTGTGAATTCACTGTTTATTTATTATTCTAACCAAACTAACCTAATTGTTATGTTACGTGCAGACGCACAACGGACATAATTTCCTCGCTTGCACTTGTAATTCATATTTTGTCTACAGCTGTCGCTGAAGTCACAGCGAGAGTTCATGTCTTGAAAAAGACGATGAACTGTTTTAAGATAACATATATATTTTCTATTAGTCAAAACTATGTGCTTGATAATATGTATGATATGGATATAAAAAGAAAAAAATTAATTCTTTATTATGGAGAAGAGGTTAGAAATAATAGAATAGAAGAAAATTAAAGATAAGATTTTCATATTCGCTGATAAAGTAGAGCAAACATATTCGCGTCAATATCAAAACGTTACCGACTCGAAAGAAGAATGTTGGTAAAGAAGAAATCTACCGCGACTATAGCGACATGAAATAACAAAGTTAGGGAAACTTTCGGTCATTATTAATAGATGTCAATGATAACACCGGCCATATTCGATTTCTATCTCTAGATTGAACGCAAAAGAGAAGCGCGCGTCGCTAAATGTCGGTAAAATAAACCCGGCATATCGGTGGAAAGAGGATATCGCGTGTTGTGCATACGTCGTTCTCTTTTGTTCATTTTAAGAGTGAGAAGGAAGGAAGAAAAAAAGGAAAGAAAGAAAAAAAGAAGAAAAGAAGGAAGGAAGGAAGGAAGGAAGGAAGGAAAGAAAGAAAGAAAGGAAAGGAAAGGAAAGGAAGGAAAGGAAAGGAAAGGAAAGGAAAGGAAAGGAAAGGAAAGGAAAGGAAGGAAGGAAGGAAAGAAAGGAAGGAAAGGAAAGGAAAAGAAGAAAGAACAGAAAAAAGAAAAAAGAACGTTTGATGGACGGTAGAGCGGAATCTTCGTAGAAAGCCAAGAAAATATTCTTCTTGCATTCTCGTGTCAGTTTAAATGAACGAGTCGAATCGATCGATTCAACAAGAGAGTACCGCGCCCCGTGAGAGACATACATCTGTCCTTCATCATCTTTCTCTCTCTCTTTCTCTTTTTTAACCTTCCCCTCTCTCTCTCTCTCTCTCTCTCTCTCTCTCTCTCTCTCTCTCTCTCTCTCTCTCTCTCTCTCTCTCTGTCTCGTTCTCTCTCCTCTTTCACACACATGCACACACATATATAAATCCCATCCAAAGCTACCAGTCAGATCCTAGCCTTTAAAAAGCTTCGGTCGTGTCGTCGTCTGGCTCACCGGCGTCGATCGCTCTATTTTTTTGCTCCTCTTTTCCATTTTTTTTCTCTTTTTATTTCTTTCATTCAACAACGAGGCTAAACGAAAGGGTTTCTAAAAGAAGAGAAAATCAGCACGTTCGATCGTGATAAGTTTCATTACAAATTATCGAAAAATGTCGACCGCATTGCTAGCCGTCTTCGCCGTAATCCTTTGCATTCTCTTCAGATTGCTCAACGTAAACAGTGCGCCTCAAAAGCCACTTCTTATCTGCCAAGATCCTAACTTTCTGTCTACTCTTTTGAAAATCGCACCGGTTATCACCGAACCGTAAGTAAAGTTATTTTCTATTTTATTTATATCTCTCTCCTTATCTCTCTCTTTCTCTCTCTCTCTCTCTCTTTCTTTCTTTCTTTCTCTCTCTCTCTCTCTTTCTCTTTATCTATCTCTGTGTGATAAATCTATTTATTCTTCTTCGATTTACATGGCTACACTTTCCTCCCATACTTTTCGCAAAACAAGTGAGCGAGTGAGGTAGAGATAGGATGTAAGACAAGTGAGGTTAGGTCAAATTGTAACGCGTTGTGTTTCTTTATATACTTACGACGGTACTTAATTAAATGATAATTTTAAATGAGAATAGAAACTTTCGAAGTTATAAACTTTTCCTTACGATAGTTTGAATTGGAAGGAATGCTTGTTTTATATTTTTAAGATCGATTATCATCAGAAAATTCGTGAAACTTGTTTCTCTTTCTCTCTCTTTCTCTCTCTCTCTCTCTCACACACACACTCTCTCTTTCTCTCTCTTTCTTTCTTTCTGTTTCTCTCTCCTTTTCTTTTTCATGAGACCTATATTCTCGTTCGTATTCATATTAAAAACGTTTCTACTTTAAAGCGAAAATAAATCATTACTAACGATGTACACAAACGTGACATTCGCATGTTTTGAAAATATATGTATAAACATTATTATTTTCATTCAATCATGACATGTAAGAGTTCCTTATCTTTAATTTTCTATTTTTTATGAACAAGGTTATAGGTAATTTTAATAATTACATAATCATCTAATCTCATTGCCCAAATTCATTAATATCTTAATGAATTAATTCTTTCTTAAATATACAGTATCAATTACAGTTCACTATAATATTAAAAAATAAATTAGACTATATTGCATGTTGTATTCATTTTTATTAATTTCTATCCTAATTCCTTTGAAGTTTATATCTGTCATCCCGGTAAAGTTATCTGTATTGTATATTTGTGTCAATTTCTGATGCAACAAGTTAAATCCAAATAATTATTTATGGTATTTATTTTATAAGAATATTTTGAACTTTGCGTCCAGACATTTATTGTATTGATATAGTATTGATATAGTATTGTTATTTTATTATTCCTAATGAATTACGTGAATGTATAATTAGTTGAATCGAAGAATTTTAATACTTTCTAAGAGCAATTCGCTAAAAAGAATATATAAGAAATATATATGAAGTTCTTTTTATGCATATATTCTTTTACTTTACCTTTGTCGTCTTCTTCTTCTTTATCTTCGTTCTCTTTACATCTATTTTAATTCAATAATTCATAAAACAAATCTTTCCAAGCAAACTAATATCATTTAATAGAAATGCAAATTTATCATTGAAGTTTTCAACAATATATAATATTTTCAAGGTATTAAACATTTATCTTTATATGTATGTATGTATGTATGTATGTATACACACACACACACATACACATGTGTGTGTGTATATATATATATATATATATGATTAGTCCAATATATAAAAAGAATTATATATAATATACTTAATTCGCCAAAACTTTATATTTATCAAGCAACATTATTATGATAAAATTTATAGAAATTAATTATATTGTATAAAATTCTATACTTCATTAATATGTCAATGATTGGTACATTAGTATGAAAAAAAAAATTAAAACTAAAAAATTACATTGCATGAACGAAATAAAAAAATAAGAGAGAGAAAGAGAAAGAGGGAAGAATCGATCTAAAATATCGATGATCTAAACGTGCATAGAATAATAGATATACTTCAGATATTGCACAAGGTACTTTTTCGTAAAAATGATCTCATCAATAAATAATATAGATATAAAATTACGCGAAGGCTCTTATCGACGGAAAAAAAACATGAATCTTTTATTTTTTTTTTCTCAGAACTTAACAAAGCGTACTATTATCTTTATCTCTATATTCTTCTATTTCTCTCTCTCTCTCTCTCTCTCTCTCTCTCTCTCTCTCTCTCTCTCTCTGTCTCTCTCTCTCTCTCTCTCTCTCTCTCTATCGTTTGCTTATATATATTATATATATTATGCATATATATATATGCATAATTATGACTTTAATATAAAAAATATATATAAAATATATATGTATAATATAAACGGTTGAAATGAGAAAAATAAATGTATTTTTCAAGAAATATCTAAACGATTTCTTGAATGAAGCATGACGCGAATTTAAAGGCATGAGTAAGTTTACTAATTAAAAGATGATTCATGAGTTCAGTATCCATTTGAGCAAAGAGTTTTCCATCGATCATTGTCGATAGTCAGCTTGTTATCATTATTGAACACTCAGTATAATAAAAAAAATAGCGAATTTTATCATGATCGATAAGATTACATATACGCTTCTTATATCCTTTCTTCTCTTTAAAAGTTACATAAAAATATATATAACTGAAGAAGCAATAATGAATAATTTTTATCTATTTTCTTGTTACTTATTTCTTTTATTTTTGTTTTTATTTCCTTTTTTATTTCTTTTTTATTATTTTCTTTTTTAATTTGGAATTATATATAAAAAAAGATTTATCATTATTACTTTGTTGTTGAAGAAATTTTACTATTTTTATTCTTTTTTTTTATGATTAATGTTAAGTTACGTATATAGATAACTAAATATTCAATAATGAAAAAGTTTTATCTTGATGTAGGGAGGCTTCTCGTATTTTGCAAAATAATCGCATTACCCGAGTTCAATAATAATGATGTTAACAACAACGAAGCTCTCACTTTTACTTCCAATTTATTTTTTCTCGTCGTCATGATCAAGAAAGCGGTAGCGTCGTCATTTGAACTAAATTATATATGTGTATATATATATATATATATATATATATATATATATATATATATATATATATATATATATTATCTATGTGTGTATATATGAAAGATAAGTATCACGAAGAAAATCGTTTGAATCGATTCTAATGTGTATTATTTTTTATGCTAGTATATATACAATACATTGTACACACACACACACACACACACACACACACACACACACACACATATATGCATACAGGAAAAGTTTGTTTAGTTTCTGAAGCTACATACTTTCTTTCCATTGATATATATATACATATCTATATATACACAACACATTCGAATGCATCATGAAATTATCGTGTTTCATATCGTATTGTGTTTTTGCTACTTTTGATATTTCTAAATTGATCGATTCTGTTATTTCTTTTTCGATTTACATAGCTGTTTATTTTTCCTTTGAAAAAACCTCTGATGAAAAATTCTACTGTCGATATTTCAATATTTTAATACTCCGATGAAATCGACTATATCGAATATATTGATAAATCTATATATCAGCCTATAATAATGATTATAACTTATTTATCTATTTTCTTTTCTCTTCTTCTTTTTTCTTTTCTTTTCACTTTTGATAGAGAAAACTCATATTTATTATCATTTAAATATTCGAGACAATAATTACAAACTCGTTAATAACAGTGAAAGTATATTCAATGTACCGTTTAATCATAACATTCGACGGAAATCAAAGAGAAAAGTTTACTAAATAAAATGATATTTGATTTAACTGTATTGTGAGAAAAGTAGTTCAAAGAGTTTTGCGAAAGAATGTGATAAAATCATATGACAAGAAAATGTAAGCAAAATTCTTGCTGATTATGAAGCTTTCTCCTGTTGAAGTACTCCTTAAGTACTTTTAATCTTTAAAACGTTTTGACTTAACAATATCAGTATTTTTTCTTGTTTTATTAATGAAATGAAAATAAAATATGTACACACACACACACACACACACACACATATCGTTAGAAAAATTAATGTCGAAGGAGAAACATTCTAGAGAAAGGTATAATTTCGAAATAAATGTATTATAAATCAAAATAAAATGGTAGGTTTCTCATCATTGGTTTGACCAATTTTCTAGCGATAAAAAGAAGTATAAAATGTTTGAATCTATCACGAAACAGGGATTGTAGATCATCGATTTTTTTTTTCTGTGTTTTTTCGAAGAAAATAATCACCGACGTAAAATATTTTCTCTTTGTTTATGTTTGTTTGTAATTTATGACTGCAAAGCTATAAAATGTTAGGGGAACATTTACCGTTCTCGATCGTCTATTCTGTCTATGACCGTTTCAGAATTTCTCGTGTTCTACTGATCTACTAGGAATGTTTTTTTTATCCCTCCGATGAACTCGTCTTTCTAACGGTTTGTCGAATCTTCTCTAGATTTCGTTTCATCGAAATGTTCAGAAACGTCATTGGTATAGTCGGTTATAATAGTATTATACCATTAGTATTATATCAGCCATTGCAATAAACCTTGATTATAACAAGCCAATTATGTACGCCGATAATAAATTTCAACATAAATGAGTACACGAGATAAAATATACGTAAAAGAAAGAACTATACGTAATCATCGTGTATGATACATAATAAATGTCCTATGACAAAATGGTAACGAAATTTGGTGCTTTTGAAGATTCGTTTTCGTACGATGACAAAATGATAATATTTATTGATGAAAATTGACAGTGATCATTTTTTTTTTACTTATCGCAGTATTAAAAAAAAAAAAATGATCATAATCCTTCTACAATCTTATTTCAGATACAAACCTACAAGACTATGGGGGTTCAGCGGTCATGTGCAAACAGTGGTCCACAGTATCATTGGTCGTGTACGATGTCCTTGGCCAATAGGAGAACGCGTATACATCGGTCTATCCGACGATACAACTCTCACTTATGATCTTTATCAACCATTGACTAATGGCCATGAAGGTTCGTTTATTTCAAGTTTTCTTGTTATTTCTCTTCATCGTTCAATAATTTTGATATAATCCTACAAAAGATACATTATTGTACTCGAGTTTCTTTTGCTACGTACTATATCGTTCATTTTGAAGGTAAAACAACAGGTGTTATTCATAAGCTGAATCTCACGCTATATTCTTTCTCTGAGTCTCTTTAACAAATCTATTATTTATAAGTAACTCTTAGTCATCATATACGGCCAAGAGCCTGTTCGGAATCAAAATCGGTCGTTAAGAGTATAAGGTATATGATTTTTTTTTCATGGGAGACAAATGTCCATGTTCGCATTATACTTTCGAATATATTTTTCTCAAGAGGATTTATTGTTGGTATGCTACCAGCTTATCTAATCAAGGTTTTCCAAAAAAAAAAGGAATATAATAATCGAACGATTTATCTTTTCATACATTTATGTGTATATACATATGGAGTCTATAGTTATCTAAAATTTTAATTTATAAACTATAGAATATAATATTTAAATATATAAAACCCTAAATAATAATTCTAAAATATAGAATTTAAATATTAAGAATATTGAATATATTATATTAAATGTTTATGTATATAATATAGATATACTCACGTAGATAGAAGGAGAAAGGAACAAACGAATTTTTTAATATTGGATTTTTCGCTTTTTGCTTCCTTCATTGCTTCTTGAATTCGCAATGATGAATACCTTGAAGTAAAAAGAATTTTATTATTCCGCAGACGATATCACGATAGCTATCTGTCCGGGCATCGGAAACACTTCTGAAAGTGTCTACATCAGGACATTCGTTCACCTTGTTCAGTGTCACGGTTATCGATGCGCCGTACTTAATCACGTCGGAGCTCTTTCTAGTGTCAAGGTCACAGCGCCAAGGATATTTACTTATGGTATAGAATAGATAGTATTATAATACAAACGTTATTGTTATGTACTATCTCATATATACAATCTCAACTCATGTTACTTTTTATGATTCTTATATTTCTTGTCCATCATTTTTTCTTTTAGGTCATACTGATGATTATCACATGATGCTACAAAATTTGATCGAACAACATCCAAACACGAGAATTGTTTGTATAGGATTTAGTTTAGGCGGTAATTTAGTCACCAAATATTTAGGAGAACGTGGCCTGAATAAATTATCTAATATTATAGGCGGTATATCCATTTGTCAAGGTTACAATGCGCTCGAGTGAGTTTTTATTTATTTACATTTTCATTTTTATTTATTTTTAAGAAAAAAAAAAAAGAAAGAAAGAAAAAATAAGAAATGTAAATACCTTTGTTCGCATTGATCAATACGCGTACTACATTTTAATTCACGTCTCTTTCAGAGGTACAAAGTTCTTATTAAACTGGCAAAACTTCAGGCGCTTTTATCTCTATGTAATGACAGAATCCGTTAAAAATATAATACTGAAACACAAACATGTACTCCTTTCGGAAGAAGTAAAACAAAGATATTCGCTTAACGAGCGAGACATTATTTCTGCTGCTACGTTACCCGAACTCGATGAAGCCTATACGAGAAGGGTAAGATCTCTTCTTTTTGCTGATGCTGTTCTTTTAGTGAAGTAAAAGAGCGTTGTTACGTCTGTACGACTTACTTACTTACTTACTTACATACTTTCTTACTTATATACTTACTTGCTTGTCCTCCATATTTTCTTTTTTCATAGGTACATCAATTTAGGTCCGTGCAAGAAATGTACAAATGGTCCAGTTCCATAAACTATCTTGATAACATCTATACACCAATGGTGTTTATTAATTCTGTAGATGATCCTATTGTACCGGATTCTTTATTAAAGCCTATAAAAGAATATGCTGGTAAGTTTAGAAAACTATAATTAATTAAATATAAATCGCTTAATATAATCAGCTGATTTGAAATATTAATCCGAAAAATAGCAAAAAAAGTTCGATTACATTGTATGTTGTATATTGTAGCAACTCATCCAAACACCTTGTACGTTGAATTATCACACGGAGGTCATTTAGGTTTCTACGAAGGTGGTCTTCTTTATCCAAATCCCATAACATGGCTGGATCGTACTTTAGTTTCACTCGTAGGATCACTCACGTTAGCACACGCGGATAAGGCTTTGAAAACCTCTTAACGACATTATATTTCTACATATATATTAATAATAATAATAATAATAATAATAATAATAATAGTAATAATAATAATAATAATAATAATAGTAATAATTCTTCGCGCGTATACTGTACGACGTCAGTTTGTGCATTTACGATCTTATTATAATAACAGTCTTGTTACACGATTGTATTTGATCATAGAATGGATTTGAACCTACTATATTGAATGATCGCATCATTTAAGCGATAACTGACTGAAAATAATCTATGTAACATCATCTTCTACATCCTTCGTAGTAAATTAGTATAAAAAAAGTGTAAGTTAATAATATTATTTTGTTAACGTAATGTGAGAGAGAAAGAGAGAGAGAGAGAGAGAGAGAGAGAGAGAGCGAAAGCGAGAGAGCGAGAGAAAGAAAGAGAGAAAAAGAAAAGTATTAATAGTTAACGTTATTAAGGTCCATGTCGATCTTATTTACGTGGCTGACCATTTCAATTGTACAAAACTTTAAGACTATGAGTATTTAGTATTGGCATTTATAAGATAAAACAAAATAGCATTATACTCTCATGCTCACTAATCATATGTTCATCGATGACGTTTCAATTAGATTATCAAAATCATTCAAAATCCTAATATTTTCCTCAGGGATTTTTGAGTCTAATTTTTTTTTCTTTTTTCTTTTTTTTTTTTCTTGTACACGAATATACAATAGAAATTAATCATTCGTCACAATTATTATTTTATGCAAGTATTATAAATAGAAAATCGACGTGACACAGAGTATTTTTTACACGGATTATTCAAGTAATACTTTTATATATAATAAAAGTTGGGAGAAGAAAAATTTGGTCCTTACGCGTGTAAAGGTTCGTCATGGTTATAACTTACATTGCCTATAAACTCCATGTGCATCATTTATTTTGCTTATATACATTACGTTCGACTGTGGTAGTTCCATGTCACATGTCATCTCTTCCGCATCAAAAATTATCACAA
Organism: Vespula vulgaris; assembly: GCF_905475345.1. Taxonomy (NCBI): domain Eukaryota; kingdom Metazoa; phylum Arthropoda; class Insecta; order Hymenoptera; family Vespidae; genus Vespula; species Vespula vulgaris. The sequence continues at coordinate 1,888,286 of NC_066586.1, read as the reverse complement.
TTTAGGATTAAATGGCATTGTTAAAATTACTCGAATTTAGTGATATTTTCACAACATATCTTTTCGATCTTTTATATGTGTAATCATTTAAGACTAAATATTTAAAGTTACCTGACCGTTTGTCACTTAGAAGCATATCGAATCATTCGACGTGCTTGTTTGACATAATGATAACAAAAAATGCCAATTACTATACGTAGAATACAAAATCTATTTCAGCGACTTAATTCGAAAAAATATATATTTAGATTTTCTTTCGTTCTATCATTTTTCTCTGTTCAAAGTTGATCGCACGACGTATTTATAATAATGTTTTATAAGTGGTTTACATCAAATGTCATTTAATTTAATTGCATATGACAAGAAAATAATCAGAATCTGTATAATCCTTATGATTCTCAAATATTGCATTAGAATATATTTATTTTCGTTTAGTCATTATAATAAAATTGAAGACATGTGAAATGTGACAAGTGAACAAATCGAAGTATATCGATTTACTTTGATAAAGTTAAATTATATTTTTTGAATACACACACACACAGAGTGAATTTTTTAAATTGAGACGAAAAATTTGAAAATTATTTATCTTTGAATTGGTGGATATTTTCAAGATTTAATTTATTTCAAGGTTTATTATATAGTTAAATTTATTAACAGAAATACTCTACTACATATTAATCAATATTTTATTAAGTGTATTAACAAGTATAATGAAAATAAGTGCCATCATGTTGAATATTTATTGAAATAATATTTGTCTGAAAAGGACTGCCTGTTCTATCTGCCCTATGTTTCTTGTCTAAACTTCTTGTAAAAAGTAAAGACTGGATAAACAGATATTGCACATAAAAGTTATTTGTCTTTTTATATAAAATAAGATACTGTTACAAAAATTATAGGTTCTCATTTAAAAAGAAAAGTTTATCTTGAAATAATTTCGAAGACGTCCACCGGGTCAAAATAACTAATGCTGTTGTTTGCTCTTCGAAATCAAACAACTTTTGTTTCAAATTTTCATTTCAAAAATGTGTTATTTTTGAAATTTGTAGATCTCAATTTTAAAAAATTCACTCTATATATACTTCACAAATATGTTTGATATGTTATATTTACGTAAGTTAATTTATTAACTTCATTTGAAAAAAAATATATATATATAATTTATTATTTTCATCTTAAACGTAGAATACATTTTTGAGTAATTCTTAACAGTTAACTTTTGTATATAGAAAATAAAAGACAATAAAATTGGGATATTTTTCGCAAGATACAGCGTATCGGCTGTGTAAGTTTATCTAAATCATTTTTTATAAATGGCAATATTTTTTGGCGAAAAGAAAGTAACAAGGTAAAAACAAAAAAAAAATAAAATTTCTTTCAGTCGAAAATTTCTAATCTATATACATACGATATATATATATAGGCCTAAGTTTTCTAAATATATCATTTATAAAAAAATTTGTATGTGCGAATTAAAATACAATAGATATTTCAGCATCAGCTGACGATGTATAGATAAAAAAAAAAGATGTATAACTCTATATAAATTGTGTTTATAGTTTCACCTCTTACAATAGTATGTATTCTTGTACATACAATGTATCCCTTTATGTAAGTAGTGAGAATTACAAGTTCCTGTTGCAACAAAACATATCGAGAAGAATTCAATAATAGAATAATTAATAAAAATAGGAAGATGAAAGATGATATTTATGAAGTGATTGATCTATGAAATGAATTAATTATCAAACATTTCCATTTCAAAGATCAATTGTTCCTGTTGTGTTAATATTTTCATATACAAATTAATTTACTATAAAATTAATAATTTTTAATAAAATAATTTTAAACAAATGATTAAAATACGGTTGTATTGCAGAATATATAAGGCCGATCATAGATTGAAATTCATATATTGGATGAAAAGTGAAATTTGATATAGATTGTAAATAGAGCGATTCTGCAAAAATTATTTATTAAATATATATATATATGTACATATATATATGTATATTATTTTATTAATTTATAACGTACAGTAATGTACGATAAATCTTTATTTAAGATATATGAATATTAAAAATATTTATTTATTCAAGCAAATGTGTAACAAGGTAGGAACCTGTATTTTGTAATAAATTTTCTTTCGTCTCCCTTCTCTTTCAATCTTTTTATTCTACATCCCGCATTTATTACAGTCTCCCTGACAAATTCACTACGTATACACACGCGTTAGACGCAGAGAAAGCTTTCTAAAAATAACACAAGGGGACACTTCGATCAGCCCTGACATCGAATTAAAACAATTTGGAATAAAAATCTTCTCTTTCTTTCTCTACCTTTCTTTTTCTACAAAATTATTAAAAAAGAAAAACAATATATAATAGATTGTTTCAATTATTAAGTTTTGTTCATTAAAATTTTATTTTACGAATATAAATGATTAATATAAATTTTTCTAAAATTATTATAATGCTCTAAATAATTTTAAAATTATAATGAATATATCTAATTTTTATTTTTTTTTCCTTTATGTATATGTATTTTTGCTTAAGATTATTCAGTGTAAAGAATTACGAATAAAAAAAGGGACACATGTTGTACCTTATATTTGGATTGTGTAGATTGCTATAATAGGTCGTCATGATACGAACACTTGAGTCAGTAGACCGTGAACAGCCGAGGCGATCGGTGGTCACAAAGATCATGCAGATTTAAGAAGTTAGTTTCTTTGATCTAACTACGTTCATTATATATATATACGATCGGAATTTAAACTGTAATATAAATAAATAATAAAAATTTTTATGATATTTTAAGTGATAAATTAAATAATTATCGTAATCATGAATGGATTAATCGTTTCGGTAATAGTGATTTTTTGTTTTTTGTATACTGCAAATTCGATTCCTTATGATTATTGGACAGCACGAGCTCAAATATTAACCAGTGAACAAAAATCTATGCTTGGCGGTCAACTTGATTTTAAACATGATGAACGAATTGCTAATGATTTTCTAATGACGAAGAAACGTGCCGAATTTGAAAATGGTTTGTTTGTTATCTTATATATTTTTTTTCTAACATTAATTTTATTTACTTGTAAATCTGATAAACGATAATGATAATCGTGGATAGATGTATTATTTAGAAAAATATATTTTTCATTTAATAAATATAATCATCGAGTCAAACTTTTATTCTCAATAATAAAAAGAGATAATAAACTTTGTTCGAGTATCATTTTTCTAAGTACAGATATAACTAACATAATAGATATCACATAACAATTGTGATTAGCAAAAATGTATATCATATCTTGAAAGATATAATATCGAGTATTAAATTTAATTTATATTCCAATATAAATACATAAAATAAATAATATGAAAATGTAATATTTTCGAATGATTAAAGCATATGACAGATATCGTCAATGCTGAAAGAGGTAAATACTTTATTAGAATTGATTTAATAGATTCATTCTTAATATCACACATTTGTTATCATTCAAGTATTAATAATCAGGTGTTAAAAATTAATGAGATATTACGTTAGATAAACAAACTTTAAGAAAAAAATAGAAAAGAAAGAAAAGAGAGAGATAGTATAAAAATTTGTTACAGCCTTTAAAAACTCAAGTCTCTTTCTACCTGGACGTAATTTCTTAGAGGCAAGAACAGACATAAAAAATTCAGAAGTTTATAAAATTATTCGAACGATGCCGAAAGGTGCTGTCCTTCATGCACACGACACAGCACTCGTCTCAGCCGATTGGATTTTCTGGAACGTAACGTTCCGACCGAATCTCTACGTTTGTGAATCATCAAAAGGTCTGCTTCAATTACGATTTTTCGAAAAACCGGACGATAATTGTTCATGGAAACTTTTGAGCGATCTCAGAAAAAACAAAAGTATCGTCGATACAATTAACTCAAAGATTTATAAACAAATGACTATGCTAACGAAAAATCCTGAAGTGGATTATAAAGATGTCGATAAAGCTTGGTCGAAGTTCGTTCAAATATTTGCGTTTATCACGCCAATGCTTACTTATAAACCTGTTTACGAGGACCACTATTACGAAGCCTTGAAAGATCTTTACATGGATAATATCATGTACATTGAAATTCGTAGCACCCTTCCGAATTTATACGAGCTCAATGGCACCGTCTACTCGTCTCTCGAGACTGCAATGGTTTATAAAAAGACTACGGAAAGGTTAATATCATAAAAACGTTCTGAGAAGATCGTATGTTTTTTTTTCTTTTTTATATTTTTTTTTTCTTTTTTGTATTTTTTTTTTCTCTTGTCGACAGATTTATGTCAGATTATCCAAACTTTGTTGGTGCCAAATTGATATATGCCCCATCTCGCAAAGTAGATGAAAAGAAATTCGACGAATATTTAACGATACTTAAAGCTTTGAAAGAAAAATATCCCACATTCTTAGCTGGATTTGATTTAGTTGGACAAGAAGATAAAGGACAACCTTTAATCGTATTCGCCAATAAATTAAGGAGTCTCGATCCATCGATCGATTATTTTTTCCATGCTGGTGAAACTGATTGGTATGGTTCAAGTACCGATGAAAATCTTATCGATGCAGTTCTATTAGGTGCCAAACGTATTGGGCATGGGTAAGCAAAAGAATTTCTGTTGCTATCATATAAATAAGAGATTTGATATCAATGACTATGCTAATAGATTTCATTACCTTGTCGATATATAAATCCATTTATTTCTACGTATCATTGAACTAACGATTATCCTTTCACTTTACTCAACACAATAATGCATGCAACTTTAAATCGTACTCGTGTTTTAACGATCACGATCACAAAATGCTTCCAAATTCTTTCATCTTATTAAATAGATTTACTATTAAATACAGCACCTAATCGAATCTGTTCGTATATACGTTCGATGATCTATATTGATATATGATTTCAATTTACTTTGAAAATATATTAAAATATATCAATATTCTTGGTAGTATTAATATTATTATTATTGTTATTATTATTATTACTGTTATTATTATTATTATACTCCTACCACGTATGTATAATCGTATATATGTATATAGATACGCTTTAACGAAACATCCACTGGTAATGGAAATAATGAAGCAACGTGGCATCGCCGTCGAGGTCAATCCTATTTCTAATCAAGTGTTGAGCTTGGTAAAGGATTTTAGAAATCATCCGGCGGCTTATTTATTTGCCAACAATTTTCCTGTTGTCGTTTCGAACGATGATCCTGGACTTTGGGGTAGCAAAGCTCTAAGTTACGATTTTTATCTAGCTTTCATGGGAATTATGTCGCAGAATTCTGATTTGAGGGCTCTAAAGCAGCTGGCTATTAATTCTATTATGTATAGTAATATGGATGTTGAACAGAAAAATAATGCTTTGGTAGTTTGGAAAAAGAAATGGTGCGATTTTATAGAACAATTAGTTAACTCGTCTCAAGCACAACAAATTTAACATATTCGAATAGACGACCTAATCGTTTAATTAATTTTTATCTTGCCTATCACGGATGAGATATTAGTCATTTATTATAATTCTTATTATTTACTCGGTATTTCCTCATCAAGAACATAGTTACACATCGCGTTTTGTTTATATGTTTTATAATAAAGTTCTTCCTCTATTATAGTTATAATCTATTTTCAGAAAGTGAATTTTCAAAGCAAAACGAATGGAAAAGATGCTTTAAAATTATTAACACACTTTAAATATTCCGAACTTTGAAACACCCTTAATTAATTAACACTTAAAAATTATCTAGAAACTGCTCTAATCTCGTGTGTATTCGATTCAATTATCGATTTAAAATTAGAAGAAAGAAAATAATGCATAAAAAATGATAAATAAATAAAACAATTTTAAGGAAATTAATGCTAACTAAATGAAATTTCGTTTTAGTTTTCTTTTTGTTTCTTTTTCGTTTTCTCTCTATAATTATAGATATTTTTAAAACATAATTACGTACTCTAATATTACGTATGATAATATTTGTATACTTTAGATTTATTTCTGACACGAACAATCAAAATAGAAGAAATACGATATCGCACCTTTCTTTCTTTCTTTGAAACGAAAAAAAGTCATTTTCGACTCATTTCTTTAAAATTATACTTTATTATAATTGTTGCAACGAAGAATGTGCGGACTCATTTAGTATGCAATTATAGTTAATAAATAATTCAAGGATAGATCTAACGTAAATGATATAAATCATCTTTTATCGATAATCAGAATCAAAGTTTCTCAATGATAAAATTTTTATAGAAACGGTTTGCAAGAAAAATGTTCTAAAGAAAGAATTTACATAAAACTTATATAATAGGATCGATATACATCTATCGTATTTCTTCGTTTCCTTTTTTCTTTATAGAATTTTTTCTCTATTTCATAACGGCGTTTTATAAACGAGACAATATTGTTTTATAATTAAATTACTCTACGTAAGCGATTACGATTACAATACGTTAAATCGATGCGGTTTGAAGAATATTAAACGACGAATAAGATGTTTTAAGTATCTGTGGAAAAGTAGCCTTTTGTTTTTGTGATAACTACAATTTAAAAACAGAAAAGAAATATTACTCACCCATGTAAAAGCGTCAAGATTGAGAGAAAAAATCCGATGATAAGATAATGTCAATTCTTTCTGACTGATCCTCATCAAGAACTGTAGGTTTCGACGATCACTCTGCGTAGACATTACCCAATCGCTATTATAAATAGCATCGGCGACTTCTTTGCCCTACGTATAAAAATAAGTTAAATAAACATATTCTCAATCAGATAATTATTTCTGTCAAAGATATACCTTTAATCGAAGCTCATTGCCGTACCAACAATAACAAAAAATTTGGAACATTATACAACCAGTATATAAAACATAGGAACAAAATTCTACGGTAAAAGGATTTTTCTAAAAAATGTAGATGTATATATAAAAGTTTAAGTAAGGTTATATATATTAAAAAGTTGCGTCAATAAATATAAAAAAAAAACTAACCTTCGACATTTGAAAGATGGTAGTACAAAGTGTAACTAAGCTGAAAAATAATAAAAAGGCTACCGTCCAAATGAACAAATATTCGATTCTTCTTACGAGATCGTGAATAAATACGTGATGTCTAACACATGCTTTTATTTCATTCGAATTACCTTCTCGAATAGTTTGCATGCAACGTTCGCAGAGAATATCTATTTGTCCACAAACATGAAGGGTCAAACCGTATACGAGAGAATCGAGGGATACGTTGAGAAGTATACCGTAAATAATAGACGCTGCATGAATCAAATATGTTGCCAAATAAGCATGTAATCCTTCAATAGAATACGGTATGTAAGCTCTGCAGGGTAAAGGTCTGGTAGAACGATGTAATTCCATGATAGGAGCAGTTATGAGTGCTACTGCTGTCGACTGGCACAAAGCCATGAAGCTAAGAGTGCACCATTTAGCTATCATAGATACATTTGAATTATTAATTTTATATTTTTGTATTTTTATTTATTTATTTTCCATTTATTTATTTAATTTTTTTTTTTTATACGTCAGATATATACATCGATATTATTTTTTATCTGATATATTCCGTACCCCTGCGACTATAATTTTCCAATATTTTCGCTTCCATTAAATTTCTCGGACGATATATTTTCTCACGTAAGAGATTCAATAAAATCAATAATTTTTCCTTTCTCAAAAGAAAATTAAGACATTTGAAACACAACGCGACATACGTGAATATCATGAAAAGACTCTCCGTAATGTCCTCAAGATTCTCGTGGGAAACTATTACTTTTATAAATTGAACTAAAGTGAAGTAAAATATTATCGTTACTACCATTGATCTGTGAAAAAGATAAAGAAGGAAAATATAATAATCTGTAAGAAAGTTTATGATGCGTATATAATACAGCATGGACCAAAAGTTCCTAAATGCCGATAAAATTAACCTAAAAAGACACAAAAAGTAATTGATTGTTAAGATCACTTAGAAACTTTTAATCCACTCTCTACAACAAACATTATAAAATCATTTATTAAATAATTTATTAACGTAGACCACACATCGATACCCATGAAGAAGACTAACGAGACGTTTGAAAACGTGTATGTCCTCTTCTTCTCTCCAAATTCCACAAAAACTAAGAATTTTAAAATTCACCGGTAAAATGTCCATCTCTCTCTCTCTCTCTCTCTCTCTCTCTCTCTCTCTCTCTCTCTCTCTCTCTCTCTCTCTCTCTCTCTCTCTCTCTCTCTCTCTCTCTCTCTCTCTCTCTTTCCCGCTCTTCTTTTCTTCCTCTTTTCGCATACGATCTATACGATACTCCAAGTACTTTATTATATACTCTGAGAAAGAAAGAAAGGAAAAAAGAAAAATAGAATTTGCAAGCACATGATAACATAACGTTCTAGCGAGAGGAATTCACTATTTTACTTATTTAATAATAGAAAACCACATACGATACATAATAGTACGTTAAGATCACCGTTATTAGAAAACATCCCGTTTTTTCTCATCCCTATAAATATTTTTTTCCCCGATTTATGTCGTTTGTATCATTAAATTATTCGATAGTAAGTTCACCGTAATAACTGGTTTAAGGTAGATATCTATTACAGGTTTTATTCCAATATATCGATTTACAACAATCGATTCTCATAGTTTTTACATGAAAGACATTTTTCTTTACAAGTTATCGATGTATACATGATCCGATTGTTATGAAAATGTTCTAAGTCAGATATTTTTCATTTTGAGATATTTTGATATTTAAATATGAATTATTTAAAAATATTATTTTTATAATGAAATAAAGAAAAACAGTAAATTCGTTTATTATTGAGAAAAATAATTTTTTTGTGTATGTACCTAATATGGAAATTTTAAGAATAGCATGCAAGACAAAATGTCTCTTTTAATATTTCAAATAACACACCATTTTCATAATCACCGGCTTGTATCTATTTACCTGTTGATATATTTTGTTCGGTGAAACAACAAAAAAATTAAAAATTGTTTACGATCGTGCAGGACATAATTTGTAAATAGAATTTGAAAATATATAGTTTATCCAGTGAAAAACGAATATTTGTCAATGACTTTCTCCGATTGGTTGATTTCATAATTGAGAATTAAAGAGACATCTGGTGTGTATTGACGTATTAGAAAAGCAACTGTGTCCTACAATTTTGTGTCAATATCTAACGTGTTACCTCGGTCATTTGTATTTCGACTAACTTAGTGTGAGGATACGTCGATATCGTATGGGCTTTTCTATATTCTTGAGCTATTCAAAGAATATGTGTATTTGATATTATCAAAGTTACATATATTAATATGGCGAATTTTGCAAAAGCTCAACTTCTAAAATATGGTTGGACGGAAGGTACGATATTGAAAGATCTTATAAATAAGCAACAAATAAGTTACTTTATGCATTTAATTAATTCTACTTAACCTTAATTTTCTTCTCCCGTATCTAATATAAATATGTTGTTATATCTGTATCCTACGTAAATTGTAATAAAGAAAAAAGAGAATTTATTCTTTTTAATAGAAAAAAAATTGTAATTAGTCAAATATATAACGATCATAATATGATGCATTTTTCTTCATGTATTGTGATTATAATGTATATTTAATAATTATGTATAATGGAATACATGATTCTTTATCACAGGTGTATTTCGATTTATGCATCCAAGCCACTTAATCATGATTTTATTTTTAGAATGATATTATTTTTTTTTTCTTTTTTTTTTGTTCGTTTTTTATTTATATGTTGTTTGAAACATATTTTATATCAACAATTTTAATATATTATTCTAAGGATATATTTCTGTATTTTATTATTAAAATAGGAAAAGGACTAGGTAAAAATGAAAATGGAATAACGGAAGCTTTGAAGCCAAAATTAAAATTTAATAGCGAAGGAGTAGGATACAAACCATCAGAAGAAGTTCACTGGTGGCAATCTGCGTTTAATAATGCTGCCAAAAATGTTTTGATCACTTCAGAAAATGACGAAGTTTCTATCTCGGTTATCGATCGAAATACAACTTTAAGAAATTTAAAAGCAAAACAATCAAGACAAGAACAATATAATAATTTTCGCAAACTTAATGTGCTTCAAGATGAAAAATTAATTACATTAGAAAAAACTAACCAAGAAAAAGAGGAAGAAAAAGAGTCCATTAAGAAAATTCCAATATTAACAGATGAAGAACTTTTTAAAGCCTGTGGAGGTAGAACTCTACATAAAGGAGCACGTCATGGTGTAGGCATGAATGGGAAATTGGAAAGAGTTGCCAATCAAGAAAAAAAATTAATGCATCTTATGAACCACTTAGCTCGTAAAAGAGCAGCTAAAGCTAGATTAGAAATGGAAGAAATATTTGCTAAGAGTGGACATAAAGTAGATAGTAATAATGCAAATGCAACATTGACAGCTGCAGATGTATCCTCTAGTAAAGAAAATGGTTTTATAAAATCTAAAGCCACGATCAAGAAAGAAAAAAAAAATATACAACATTTAACACGCTTATTAACTATTTCCTGTAATATAAATGATAATAGCAGTAGTAGTAGTAGTTCACATGCACTCAAAAGTGAAAAAAGCTCTTGCCGAAAACGCAAGAGAAGTAAAGATAGAAGAGCAAAAGTTGATCATGGAATTACTAATGACAATATTTTTGAAACTATAACATCAGGAAAAGTTTATGATATACCACTTCCTGCAAATTCGCTATTAGAAAAAAAGAATAAAAAACACAAAAGGCATCATAAACAAAATATTGTAAAAGAAAGTAGTAGTAGTGGTTCATATAAAGAAAGTCGTTGTTGTGATTCTAAACACAATAGTTCATTAAAATCAAAAACAAAAAAAAGTAAACATCAAGAAGATAGTGATATTAATATTAAAAGTCCACATGGTTCTGCAGTAAAAAAATTAAAATACCACAACAGAAAGATTATAAAATTAATGGAAAGGATGAGTTTTGATAATTCCAATGATGAACATAAAAAAAATGAAGAAGATAATTCTAATGCAAATGTAACTAAATCACAACATGTATTTTGTAATCATGAAGCATCCAGATTAAATCTACGAATATTAAAAAAAAAGAAACATCGTCTTCATAAGAAAAATAAAGAAAAACTAAACTTGGAGAGACGTATAACTTCAATTCAATCACAAGATAAATTAAGTTGTATAGCAGAGAATTTGATGGCCATTAATATTACAGAAGATGTTAGTGCAAAATTAAAAAGATGTAAACAAGGAAAAGAAGAAAATAAAATTGAAAAAACAAATGATAATGAAGATAGAACTTGCATATAAATTCATAATATTCTCATAATAAAAACGTAGTACAATAATATCATTGAAAAACATTTGCTACTAAAAGTGACATTAGTTGAATTAAGTGATGTAAAAAAAGGTGTGTTACAATTGCCTAGACAATTTAAATAAGTGAGTTCAAGCATGTATAGAAATACTATACATGAATTGAAAATAATAATAAACATTATTAGTGATTATTAAAGCAAAAAATGAGTAAGTGCATTTAGGTAAAATAGTTATGAAATATCATTATAGTTTACAATCGTTTATTATCAAATTTGATAATTTTGATGTAACATTGATGTTATCTCTCATCTCAATAACTTTTTATAAAAATATATCTGTATTCTGTAAGATTATAAAAAATAAACTTTATTTTTTATAGGTATTTATGTTGACTTTATTTTATATTTTTGTATAAATTTCTTTTTATTCATTTTTATTATTATCACTTCTATAATTGATTATAATTAAAATTGTGTAAGGAAAAATAAATTTTGGCTGCTTAGATTTTCTGTCAAAAGCAGCAAAAACCAAAGTAGTAATACATTTATTCATAAATGCGCATAAGCTTTTAATATTCTCTTGTAACTTTTTATAATCATATTATATATATATCAAATACAATTGTATGAGTCACATTGAACACAACTTTTCGTATTTAATATAATTTAATAATCTGATAATATTTGTACATAAATCTGCATCATAAATGTACGCATATTAATTTACAATAAAAGAATATATTTCTTTTGACTACAAACAGCTTAATATAATATGTATATTATATAGCAGTGGAAAAAAATAATATTTTGAAATATATAATGTAATAAATTATGTAAATTCAACGTGATCGGAAAATTGACATTTTTTAATCACACAAATAATATAATTTCTTATAATTAATAAATAATGAAAATCTTCTACGCGGCGATCGTATCTAAAAACTATGTATGATAATCTTAAGCTTTTGTCTCTGAAATTTTTTTCTAAATATTAATTCACTGATAATACTTTAATTTTCTTCAGATAAATTTTTTTTTCTCAAAACTATTTAAATTGTACATAGTTATATATTAACTACATATATTAATGATTTAAAAGTCCTAGAATAAAAACACGATTAGACGTGTTTGAAGGAATCATATTATCGAATTTAATTTGATAAAAGTGTATTGATTTTACATTTTTTATTAAATTTCTTAGTTAAAATGGAATGTACACTGTTTTTGATAAACATGGTTTCTGTTCTTTATAAAAATATTACGTAAATTTTAAAACAAGACAAAAATATTAAAGGCTAGTACATTTATAAAAGATTCTTATTTCTTTGTAAATATCAATTTTCTGAGATTATTACATTTCTATTTTATATCATTATTATAAAATATCATAACAGAAGATAAGGAAGCACTTTATTGGTGTATCTTTTATGGTGTTATAACAAAGTTATGATTTTTATTCACTTTTTTTTTATATTTTATAATTTAAGTAGAATATATCAATTTCTAAATTTAACAGAATATAATGTTTTAATAACAAATGTTTTTTTACTTCGATTTAAATTAGAATATTATTTGTAAATCACAATATAAGATACAAAAACAGTATTTATATATATATATATATTGATGCATTATTATCATAATAGATAGTGGGGGAAAACAGATCTATTCTGATTAATAAGGTATTCATAAAATTCGTTAAATTTCTAATGAGATGTAAATAGGAACCTTATAAGAAAATCACAAATACTCAACTATAATATTGTATGCTCTAATAATAAAGTTACATTGAAAGAAGCTCACCAAAATCCATTTTTTATGAATTAAAATATCAGAATAGAAAATATATTAATTATTAATATACATAATTATATTAATATATAATTTATATATATTAAAGTGCTTCATATAGTAAAAATATGCTGAAAATAAATGATAAAATATTATCGCAAAATAAGTCAATAGCTGACACACATAGATCTAATTGACAGTGTTTCCTTATGAACTACTATGGCATAAATGGAAAAATATAAAACCTTCTTTCAAGTATCAAGTACAAATCTTTGTCTCATAATAACACATTAACAATTCGATTTAGATGGAAAAGGAAGGCCTACATCGATCACTAGCTACCACTAAGTATAAAGCTTAATATTAGAAATAATTAATATTTTATCTCTCAGATCCAATATTTTGCAAATATCAAATTTTACAGATCTCATTTGTTTAAAATCATATAAGGCAAAAATCCTTTGGAAAACTTTGTGACATATAATATGAATAGTATTTTAAGATATGCTGCATGTTGTCACTATATACAGTACGATACGTGAGTTAATACCGATATTTCCAAGTATGCTTTAATCAGATGTGCTAAACACATCTATTAATAGCTCTTCTTTTCACCATGTAATAACCAACATTTCTACCATTTCTGCTTAAGCTAACACCTTGTTTATCTGTATGAATATGTTTATTACAAGATATATTCGTAGTATTCAATTTATTCCATATTGTATACATAGTAGATGCATTAATTTTGTGTGTAGTTATGGAGTTACTAAGTATACAAGGTTCCAATTTTCTTGGCGCGTAACTAAAAGCTGGATGATTAATAGGACGTATTTTTGCATGCTTTGCACAAAGACCCGTAATGTAAACATCTTCTAAATGAAGCAGAGGTGTTGTTAAAGCTGCCTGATATAACTTAAAAGCTACATCAATACTCATTACATATCCTGTACCTGATAGATAGTTAGGATAAACCTTTTCAGGATACATATACTTTGGCATATACCTAATATGTATAAAATATTCTTTACTGGATATATTTCTATATAATTCTCCATATAATTATTAATATTATTGTAACTCAGAACCAACTTTGTCCTCTGTGAAAATACTCACCATTTATTTTTGGGGTCTGATATTGGTCTAGCATTACAAATAAGAGATCCCAATAAAACACCTTTAGATTGTGTTCTTGCTTGCAAGGTTTTCATCAAAAGGATTATATTTACAAACATATCATCATCTGTTTTCATGATAAATTTAGCTTCTTCACAATTTGTAGTGACCCATTTTAATATCATAATAGACTTCAATGTTAAATTATTATATGTATCCAAAAACTTTTCTTGAAGTATATCATTAAATTGAAAACTTTCTTCAATTATAAAGCTCTGAAAACAAATACACAATAAAAAATTCTATTTGTAAAGCCAACTTCACTTAATTATATACACACACACACACATACATTGAGTGTATCATTATCACTTTGTCCCAGAAGAAATGCAACTTTAACTGTAGAATTATATAAAAGATCTAAATTATTTTTATTAGCCCAAGTATTTCTAATTGCCATTCTGGCTTTGTAGTTTCCCACTGATGAGCAAATAATTATAAGTAAATATGGAGGTAGTGAACAAAGAGCAAGTGGATTTAAAATGGAAGTAATATTTCCTGGATGAATATAATTTCTAACATCTCTTGAAGTATTGTATGCCCAACCAGGTAACTGTGCTGTAAATTAAACACTTTTATGATGAATAAATAATATAATACATATATTTAAAAATATCACATTCATCACTGGACTATCTTATAGCTATTGGCACCGTCATGCATATGTTTTTTCCCAAGGCTACTATAGCTTAAGCATTCTACAATTTAATCCTTTATTTATAAAATTCATTCACTCTTGTGTTTAAACTGTTTTGCAAATTGCATTTGAATTTTTCTAAATAAATGCACTATAAGGTGTGAAAGCTTCAAAGCAATATAAAGAAATAATTAAGTTTTGTGCTTTTAGATATGATATTGATATTAAATATTGCTATTAAAAGCATAATAATGCTTAGAAGTTTATGACTAAATTAAAAATAAGTTTTAAAAAACATACCATAATGCAAATTTATCAACATACTAAACCTGTTAAAATCTGCCGATGGTAACTAAATATTTCAATGTTACTTTTAAATGTAGTATACTTTTTTATTTATTCATAAATATTAATTAATTTTAATTAAATACCGATAATTGTTTAAATGAGATTTTATAGCCTTGCAATAATAGTTCTATTGTGATTTCTATGAATTATATATTTGAGCAATCTAATGCAAAAAGTGTAGAATGTGTGATCAAGCAACATTAATGAATGCATACCTACAGTGGCTACCAAGTGCGAACCACTGAGAGGCTCTGTAGGGGATGGAGTCTCACCTAAGCCTAAAAATGGACCTTGAACTGAATGATACGCCGGTACATATAATAGGCCTAGCACAGCCAAGATTACAAATCCGACTACCAATCTCTTGACAAAAGAAATTTTAATATTTCCTTTAACATTTCCATTATTGTTTATACTGGTAGCAGATGGCAATTCCATAGGCAACAGTCGAAGTCGGTCCATCTGAAAGATAAAGAGTTAATAAAAATATAATAACTTATAATATTTATACGTGTTTATACATACATTTATTTGTTTTTTTAAGTAAGAATTTTGATTAAAAATTAAACTTATATTACACTTACTTCTTGTAAAATATATAACTAAAATATACCAAAATTCGATATTATACTATCTAAAATAAAAGATCTTTCTTCGTTTCGTGACATCTTTTATACAATTGCCATTACGATCAGCTGTACTTGGCAACAAAGACCGGAGAATATAAATGCCGAAGAATACTATGTAAACAATTGCTTACTTTTGAAACGCGATGAGCACGTCATGCCGCATTTCATACCACTCCATTTACTCCTTTTGTGAAGCTCTACATAAGGATATTCATTCCATCAAATACTTGACCATCATATACTTTAATCAAGTAATCACGCATAGAAAAGAGAGAAAACGTACGAAGGCTATAAGCTTTGACGCTGATCTTCGATATATCACACTATATACATTATACTATACATTTTCCTACCACCACTTCTTAACTGTGGTATACTCACGGATTGGAAACTCCCCTCTTGCGGAAACATATACAATGGCGCCATCTACGTATCTCCAAGTACTATTTCGCGAAATTATTATAAACAACGACATTGCCGATGAAAGATCAAAACATTAAATATTAGTTGACAATTTTTAATACAACGTAAATTCAATAATCAAAATCGTTTAATGTTATCCGTTCTATGAATTATTATATATTTTATGATATTAATTTAATGTTAGTACAACATCCGTAGACGTGGATATATGTATATATATATATACATATACACACATCAAATTATAATTTAACTTAATATCTAATATTACATCACGATATGATTACATATAATGTCAACTGTGCACTTTCTATTAAAAGATCTTATTTCACTTTTCTCCATTTCGTTTAATATATTTGGAGTATTTTTGTTAGATTTTTCTTATATCTTCTTATACTTTTAAATATGAACGAATCAGGATCTAATTTAGTGACCACATATACTTTTAAAGGAGGGAAAGAATATGTCGTAAAAATGAAAGTATTGGCTTTTAAACGATGTCAAAGATGTTTGGAATTGACGATAACCGATAAATTTACTGCTGAAGATTGGCGATCATCTTATGATACTGCATGTTCGTTATTATTTCTACATTTTTCCATTATAAGTGCTGTATAATTTACATAAGTCTCGTTCATGTGTATGAATTTTATTTACAATATGTATATTATTATTATAAGAGTAATATTTCTTTTTCCTTTTACATACCAAGATATTGAAAATTTGACACATAAGACTGGAAATTATAAACAGTTTGACGTATTTGTCGCAATGCTGCAATCGGGACTATTAAAAGTAACCGTGACATTTTTATCTTTACATCAAGTTTATATTGATGTTAGTAATAAAAAATAATTTACAGACAAGCGAGTCTATCACATTGGATTTATTGACTTTTGAAGATCTAGAATTATTACGTTCTCGCAAAATTGATAATAGTTCTATTTCAGCTATAAGTAATAAGGCAAATAATCGACGGTATCTCATTTTAACATATACAGTAGAATTTGATCGGTAAGTAATAAAATGAATTTTTTTTTGAAGTTTTTAGATATATAAACTTTAATGTGATATTACTTGAGGAATAAAGATTTTTACATATATATATATAGTGAAACATTTTTTTTAATACCATGTAACACAATGTAGTATATAATATCAAATACAAGCAATATGTATAAAATTAATCTCTATGGAGGTAAAACAAGTATTCTCGAATATAACAACCTTAAGAATCCATTATCCATTGCCCTTGGAATACTGTGGTTTGCCTGATCCAACAATATTGCAAGCAACAATAAGAAGATTGCAAGCTGAAATTGAAAGATTAAATGCTACTGGTATGAATAAAGATCTTCAGAAACGGATAGAGAAACTTTCAATCACAAATCAAAGATTACTTGAAGAAAATCATAAACTCTCTAGTGGAGGTATATATAATCAATAATGAATTCATTTTCATTATGTATCTATATTTTCAAATAATACAGGAAAAGGCATAAGACGATTAGCAAGTGCGATAAGCGCGTTAGAAAATAGCGTTGCCAAAGAACGAGCATCGTTCCGAACACAAATTCAAAAACTTCGTGCTGAAAATGCCGTATTGTCATTAAAAATACGTCAGCTTACTGAGTCTACTACTAGAAGATCGGGTGATGGTAGTCCTGCATTTAAACGTCGGACTCCTCCACCTTCTTCGCATAGTCGTCGTTCAATTAATAGAAGAAGTAGAAGTCGGTCTCCTTCTATTTATAGTCATTTTAAAGCATCTAGTTTGTCACCTGGTATTACAGATAATTTAAATTTCTTGTACAATAATATAAAATTCTATCATACTAAAATAATAGTTATTTACAAATTAATATCAACACACAAAAATTACAGGAAGTTCAGTGGAGTCATTCCAAACTAAAAATTCTTCGAATCGGAATATTGTAAAATCACGTTACATTTGCTCTAAAGAATCAAGTTTGTATTACATACCTATATTTTTTTATTATTATATTAATTTTGTATTTGTATTACAGAAATTGATTTTGGAAATTTGGAATCAAGGATTTACACACTTCAAAAAATGTTAAAAGAGGGAATTAATCTTAGTTAAAAACATAAATACAGTAATACTTATTCTTTATGTATATACAAACTAAATACATACCTTTATTTATTAAAATTTTTATTGATTTTTATAGTAATTACAAATTATGCCATTATTAATCAAAGACTAGAGTTACATAAAATTGTAAGATACCCGCAGCAATAAGCATATTTTACTGATCAAGACTATCGTTACCTCAATTTGTTTTAGTCTTAGCTTTCTACATTTTTTGCCTATGAAAAATGAAATATAACAATTTTAAAAAATAAAACTGACATTCATTATAAATTTTATATTGTATATATAAAATCCAGAAATAGAAAAGCAATATAAAGTTAGAAATGTATACAAAGTATGTAGAACAAAATCCCCTGATAACAGAAAAAAAAATAATATTGGGGGATTTCATTAAAAAATGTATTTTAAAATACAAATCACCAAATCTGAAAGAACTTCTGATATATACAAAATATACATATTACACATAAGTCATAATATTATACGGCAAAAAAAATTTCTTATTATTGACCAAGACATAAGAAATTGCTATTGCTAATCACATTAGAATACCTTTGATTTATCACATATTTCAAATAAAAATAAATAATTCTAATTACCTAATTCTATCTATCTTCTCTAAAATTATTCTCATAATATAATATAGCACGTTGAATCAGCGATAGTTGGTTCTCTGTAACATTTGTTTCTGCGTTCATTGTTGTGTCTATACTTTGTGATTGATCAATGTTTTTATCTGTCTCTGTTAATGTCTGTGGTTCAACTAGTGCAGACTTCGTACCTTTGTGTTTTGACAATGTTGCTATAATATTTTGTAAAGACATAATCTCACTTTGTAATTGCATACTATTTTTTTGTAATAAGTTAATATCATGTTTAAATTGTTGTATCTGTGCAATACGCATTTCTTCTTTTTTTGCTTCTTTAGTCACTTGACGATTGTATTCAAACATTACACATGCACCAGCAAGACCAAAAATAATAACTTCTCCCATTAAACTAGCTCCTAATTCTATTGCCATATTTTCATTTAACTTTGCTACTTTTGTTGGTTTTCCAAGATTCATCATATACATTTTACCTTTTACCTCTGCCCAATGATAAACTGTATAATCAAAAAATATTATATAAGAATACAAATAATTAAAAAAATATAATTATAAGAATTGATTTTAATAAAATAAAGATTCATTGTTTTTATCTTATATTACATGTTATGTTGTTAATACTTACTTTGAGCAGGTGGAATAATAAAGTATCTACGGAATATAGGATGATTTTTAGCTTGATTAACTATTATTTTAGCCAAAGGTTTACTTATTTGTTTGATAAATAATACACCTAATTTAAGAGCAGGAAATACACCTACTACCATTGTTTGTTGTAGATTTTAATAAAACATATAAATTTTTTTTTTTATAATCTGGAATTATATAAATCAAATAAATGACATTATTTAAATTATAATATTAAGTATTAAGTATATCACCTAATGACATTAACTTTTATTAATGTACTAATCATCAAAAAATAAAAGCACATTTAATAAAACCTGTCATATCAAAAATAAGATATTTAATTATCATATTGTAGATAATTATTACCTCATTTCCAAAATTATTTGGAAGTACAGTAGATAGCTATATTATAGCTTCATAATGATTATTCACTATTGCCAATGTTACATAAAAATGCTATAAAATTAACAATAAATTAATAAATTAATTATTGTATTAATAATCATTTCGAAATATTTCTATGATTTAACATATATACTTTAATAATACTGTTACCTAGTCATTTTTAATATTTCATGTCAGACTCTGGAACTGAAATAAATGATATTAGTTTACTCGCGAACCATCATATCTGTCTCACTCCATTATATGTATCTCACTATGGTTATTTTGCCAAAACTTGTGAACTGAGCATAATGAATATACGATGTATTTCTGATTCGCCAATAAGAATGCTTTCAATTGGACAACTGATACCAATATATATCAATATTTGGCGCTATTTTTAAATTGTTTTTAATAATCAGTAAAAAGTAAATTGTAAATATAAAAACGTGAGCAATAATCAAATTATAAAAATACATCCATTTGTTAAAATCATTTTTATTTACTTTTTCTTTCCTTTTTTTAAATAGTGAAACAGAAATAGCACAATATATACAAAATAATTTTTATGTAATATTAGAGTAATAAATATGTAGATATTTCTAGATATATTCACATTCATATTTTTATAGCAATATTATCATCTTTAGATTTTAAATCCTGAATGTATTGCTACTATACCACAAGATAAATTTTTATAACTAGTATTTCTGAAACCACTCATATCTATCATATGCTGTAAACAATTCATAATATTGTAATAAAATTGAATTACTATAATACATTAGAAAATGATAAAAAAAAGTTATAATTACTTTAAATTCTTCTTGCTTTGGAAACTTTTTTATACTTTCTGCAAGGTATTGATAAGGTTCCCATTTCCCAGTGACTAATGTACCCATCACTGGTATAACTTGAAAAGAATATTGTTCATAAAGCCTGAAAAATATGTTTTAAGGTTCATTTAATTTGTTCAACTATATTTGATAGGTGCTATATTTACCATTGTAAAAAATCATTTTCAAGATGAGTAAATTCTAAACATAGAAATCGACCTCCAGGTTTAAGTACTCTATATGCTTCTGATAACACCTATAATTGAACTCAATAAGTTTATTTTAAGTATTTATTAAAATGTATCAATATCTTTTAAATAAAATTTCTTGATAACAATGATATTACCTTATCAATATGAGTAACATTTCTTATACCAAATGCTATTGTATATGCTGTAAATGATTCATCAGGAAAGTTAAGATTTTCAGCATCTTCTTTCTTCCATTCAATGTTACAGTTATTTTTTACTGTATATCCTAATCTTTCTGCTCTTACTTTACCAACATCTAACATATATTCATTTATGTCACAAACTGTTACATAGCTTTCTATATTATTAATATTTTTGGTATTTTTCAAATAATTTATATATCTAAATGATATGTCTCCTGTACCACCAGCACAATCTAAGAGACGAGTTCCATGAGTAGGTGCTAATTCTTGAATGAATATATCTTTCCAAAGCCGATGAATACCTAAACTCATTATATCATTCATTTTGTCATATTTGTTTGCAATATTTTCAAACACTGTATGAACTAGAAAAATAAGAATATAACATGATATATAACTTTAATTTAAGATTTAAAATATTATATTAATCAACAATATTAACCTTCTTTAGCTTTTTCACTTTCTTTGACTTCTTTAAAACCAAAATGTGTCATCCTTTCGCTATCTTCTATATTTACATCTTTTGTTTTAGAGTAATTGTATTTATGAAAATATAAATTTTTTAATTGTTTATGTAGTATTGGACATATTCTCGTATTAAAATAAAGATACTTTTGAGTCATCATATTTAAATTATATAAGTACGATACAAAAGAGCACAATTTATAACTCTGATAAATAAACAATAATCATATATATTGTCAGAGTTCTAATGATATCAAAAAATTAGTAATAGATACATGTTCAAATATTTATAAATATTAAGAGTTTATTGATGACATAAATCATCATTAATAATTTTCTGGATTGATAGTATAATTTGTTAATTTATAAAAATTGCAAATATATATTAGGAATTATAAAGAAATTTATTTTCGACAACTGCAGCGCCCTAACATTTAAGAACTAATCGTGATTCGATATTCAAATTTAAATATTGAAATATTATGACGACGTCTTATTTTTAAATTTCTTAAGAGTATTAACAAATAACAAATTATATGTTAAATTAATTTTAGATATTACAATTTAATAATGTAAATATATATATATATTTATATAAAGATAAATAAAAATGAATGAAGTACATCTTACAACATGTCGTAAGATCTATGAATAACTCATGATTAATTTTTAACTCTAGAGGGCGCTGAAAGTAGTTATTGCCGGGCCATAGATTTGTAGTCAAAGATATAAATGAATTCATTATGAGAATAGTATATTGAAATATTTACTATTTATCAATTCTATATATCATATTTTTTTTTAAACAAATTCATTCCTTTATAAGTGATTACATTCGTTCTATTTATGATCAATGATTTCTATTCTAATATTGGATGATATCGAATAAGTAATAATCATAGTGGAAGTTTTTCAAATAATTCAGGCAAATGAATAAAAATGATTCCATGAGTAGATATGGACCTCTCGTCGGTGCAATTGATGAAGGCACGAGTAGTGCTCGATTTTTGGTATAATATATATTTCTTTTTCTCTATTTTGCATTTTTTAATTCATATAATGAGTTATTTTTTTAATATATAAAATCTATTATAAATATAACAGAATAGATATTTATCAATATCAATATTATTTTAATATCATTTAAACATTTTTTTACTGGTAGGTATTTGCTGCAGAGACAGCTGAAATATTAACTTATCATCAAATTCCAATCATTACTTTTTATCCAAAGGAAGGATGGGTTGAACAAGATCCTATGGAAATATTAAATGCAGTTAAAGAATGTCTTCGTCAAACTGTATTTAATTTACAGCAATTGACTATAGATCCAACTGATATAGTTGCTATTGGGGTGACAAATCAAAGAGAAACAACAATCGTATGGAATTCTGTTACAGGAAAACCATTGTATAATGCAATTGGTAATAATTTTGTATAATAATGTGATGATTATAACTCAATGAATTTATATAAATAATTTACAGTATGGATGGATATGAGAACTACATCTATGGTTGATGAAATGTTAGATAGATTAAAGACAAAAAATAAGAATTATCTGAAGTCTTTATGTGGTTTACCTATCAACCATTATTTTAGTGCTTTAAAATTAAAATGGTTACTGGAAAATATACCAGAAATACAAGAAGCATTAGCAAACGAACAATGTATGTTTGGGACAGTAGATACTTGGCTAATTTGGGTTAGTGCATTGTTTTTTTCTACAGATGATAATGATGGAGCTTAAAGTACAATGATAGTAAATCTCTACCCAACATAATACTATCTCTGATATAAACATAGAATTTAACTGGAGGAGTAAATGGTGGTGTTCATACTACAGATGTTACAAATGCTTCAAGAACTATGCTTATGAATATTAGAACTTTAAAATGGGATCCAAGACTATTGTCATTTTTTGAAATACCATTATGTATTCTGCCACAAATTCGAAGTTCATCAGAAATTTATGGATATATCCAGGGTAATATTCTTCATGGTGTACCAATATCTGGAGTATGTAATATATCTTTACTTAATAATATTTTTTTTATATAGAAAAAATTAGGTGCATTTATAAAATTGATTTTATATTTTAGTGTTTAGGAGATCAACAATCAGCACTTGTAGGTCAATTATGTTTTCAAAAAGGACAAGCTAAAAGTACATATGGTACTGGGTGCTTTCTTTTATATAATACAGGCAGTGCTGTAAGATGTACTTCTATTATTAATTAAATTACTAAATTACTTTTTTAGATATAAAATTTACTATAACTAATTAGTGTTATATACAGTAAAACTAAACAGAATGTGTACAAGTATTTTTTAATTAATATTTTTTTATATTGTTATATATAATAGATCGTAGAGTCATCTCGGGGTTTATTAACCACAGTTGCATATCAATTTGGTCCAAATGCACCACCAACGTATGCTCTTGAAGGTTCTATAGCATTTGCTGGAGCTATTATTAACTGGTTAAGAGATAATCTTGGAATGTTATCATCCGCAGAAGAAAGTGAAGTTATAGCAGGAAAGATTTCTGTTGATAATCACATCACTTTTGTCCCTGCATTTTCAGGTTTATATGCGCCATATTGGAAAAAAGATGCCAGAAGGTGAAGAAAAACTATAATCCTGTCTTAGGAATTATTAGAGAATATTTCTATATTTATACAAATTTATATCAAATGAGTAAAAATATTAAATGCATCATTATAATTTTTAGTGTTATATGTGGACTCACAGAAAGATCAACAAAAGCTCATATTATAAAAGCAGCTTTGCAATCTGTATGTTTTCAAGTAAAAGATATTTTAGAAACCATGAAAAACGATGCAGGAATAACATTGTCCAAATTATTAGTAGATGGTGGCATGATTAATAATAATTTATTAATGCAAATGCAAGCTGATATTGCTGGGATTCCAGTGAGTAAGTAGCTATTATATGTAAATAATATTATTTTAAAGATAATTACTTTATGTAATAGGAATATAATAAAATAATCTTTTTTACAAGAAAGTTAGGCCAATAATAGCTGAAACAACTGCACTTGGAGCTGCAATTGTTGCAGGTAGTGCTGAAGGTATACGTAAATGGAATATAAAAGACTCATTTATACCTACTGACGTCTTTTTGCCTTCTATAACCGAGGATGGTAATTAATACATATATATTTCACTATAATATTATACATAATATCCATATAATATCTATAATTCATAGGTAAATAAAATATTTGCATTTTGTAGAAAGTAACATCTTGTATTCACAATGGAAAAAAGGTATTAAAAGAAGTATAGGATGGAGTAGAGCCATTGAAACAGATGGTAAAAGATAAAAGATGTTTTCATTATATATCTCTATTATATTATAAGTAACAAATAATATATATACAAATATCAATTTACAGATGATGATTTTATGAAATACATGCATAAAATAACAGGACCTGGTTTATTTATAATTAGTACAATGATTTTACTTGTGCTAGCAAAATATCGATCTTTCATATAATTTTGAAACAAAATATTATAAACAGAGACCTTTAATTTTTCGTGCTAAATGCTGTTGCATTTTTGTGAATTTCCAAGATAAATATAATCATAAAAATGCGCCTAGTATAAGTAATATATTCTATTGTCAATAATGTTACATGTAAAAGTAGTATTATTATAGATACCAACTAAAAATGAATAAAGAGAAAATCTCGATGTTATTTTAATATTCTATCATATGATCAAAAATGACAATTATATTTCCACTTTTTCAGTATGTAAAAATAACTTTATTATTCAAAATACGAGTTTTGATTTTGCCCGTGATTATAACAATCATTCGTTAAAGCATTTTGCAATTGAATATTGACATCATATTTAGAAGTATCAGTATTAATATTCTTCGTATTTTTCACGTCTTGCATTTTAAGCGAATCTTTATCATTCATAGTTTTCATATGTTGTACATGATTTTCTTTAGACTTTGTTTGTTTAATTGCCATTGATGAATCATTCTATAAATATATCTTAATTAATTGTTATATATTATTTATATATTAAACATCTTTTTCCTAAAAATAGATTACTTCATTTATAGTAGATGTCTGCATAGCTACACTGGACATAGTTAACCATACGTCTTTTCTAATGTTATTAATAAGTAAGCGATGGCGTTGTGCTACAAGTATACGACTAATGAGGGATTGACAAGCACTAGATACATCTGGTTCTTTAGGAAAGGTGACCTTGTTTTGTACTTGCTAATTTCAAATAAAAACTCATGGAAGTATGAAATTAAAAGTAATATCTATTAGAACCGATGTAATCTTTTGATACACAATTAATTGCTTTTTAATTATTGTTAATATATTTGAATACCTTTAAAAGAAGAGTATATTTTGTATCATCAAAAGGAAGTCGTCCATAAACCATAGCAAAAAGTACTACACCCATAGACCATATATCTGATAACTGTGGTCGATAAGGTATACCCTTCAATATTTCTGGAGAAGCATAAGCATAACTACCACAGAAAGTTTCGCTAAGAGGTGATGTTCCATTTTTTGGTTTCATATGACCACGTGCAAAACCAAAATCAGATAATTTAATATTCAAATTATTATCCATTAATAAATTTTCACACTTTATATCCCTAAACAAATACTTGTTATCCTTGAACTTTATAGAATTATGTATATATAAATATGCCTCTTCTATGTTAAATATCTACCTATGAACTACACCCTTTTCATGACAATAATCAACAGCTTCAAGAAGTTGACGAAACCATCGGCGACTACGACCTTCATCGATATAAGTATCGTGTCTTATGATATCAAGTAAGCTACCATTCTGTGCATACTCCATAATTATATATACCCTTTTTTGTTTATAAGACGTTGTTACAAGGACTTGTTCGTTAATAATTATATAAATTGATATATTCTTAATGTCAAATTTTACTAACCGATGTGTCGTTTCGATAGCTTGTAAAAAGCGAATTAAATTTGGATGTTTTAATCCTTTAACAACTTCGATTTCACGAGGTAAAAATTTTTTTAAATAATCACCTGGTGCTTGAAACTTTGAAATTATTTTTATCGCTACTTGACTATTGTGTCGCTCTGATTTTGCAACCTGCGTAAAAATTTATTATGTATATATATAATTTTTATAAAATTTGTATGTACAAATGGAATCGTATACTTTGACTGTCGCATAAGAACCCACGCCGATTACGTTTCCAATAGCATAACCATGTGTCTCAAGTACTGTTAATCTTTTATCTGTCATTTCTCCATACTTTTCATTCAAATTTTTTACTTCGTTCACTTTGGTTTTTACTGGAGGGACTGATGTCATTTTATACTTTACTTCAAATTCAATTGTAAGAGCATCATAATGTTTGTAATGATTCTGTAACGAAACATTTTTATTGTGTCTTAAAAAATTAATAAATTTGATATGTAGGAATAAATAATAAAATGTTATATCTCGGCAGACGTCATCTCATCTATTTTAATATTGTTAATTAAATTTTTATTTTTCAACAAACCAATCATAATATTGGTGTAAATCCATATTCAAAGTTAAAAACATTTTGCCACAATCGGCACGAAGCAATAGGCATTTTTTCGTTCAGCAGTTCTTCGAAATGTAAAATTAATTTGTGTCTCGTTTACTTCAAATTGTTTTACAATAATTATTTAAAAGAAATATTGAATCCATCCATAAAATTACAAATTAATTTCATTTTTAATTCAAAGTCAATTTGAATTATCTTCCAAATTTCATTCCCAGATGGCAGTAGTATGATAAGTTAGAGGAATCTATTTATTGGTTATGACGTTGCAGTTTTGATCATTAAAGAGCCGAATTATAACCAATCAACATCGACCTAATACTAAACTTATTCTCCTACGGCATTTTAGATTTGTCGATTTTGCCGGTAAATTTAGTTAACCACGCCTACTATGTTACAGCGCGAATTT
The DNA here is from genome assembly GCF_905475345.1 of Vespula vulgaris. Taxonomy (NCBI): domain Eukaryota; kingdom Metazoa; phylum Arthropoda; class Insecta; order Hymenoptera; family Vespidae; genus Vespula; species Vespula vulgaris. The sequence goes on along the minus strand of NC_066586.1, from coordinate 1,860,466 downwards.
ACGATTAGTTGATTGGTGACATTTAAATTGGTTACACTAATCACGTGTAAGTATACAGAATGGATATTTATTGGATAGGTAGATATCTTAAACTGCACCAATTATTTTTCAGATATATTGGAAACGATTTCTTATTGTTGGGTATCCCAGACAAAGGTTTCTCGTATGATTACATATGGCGTCTCTCTAGTTCGGAGTGCAGTTTAACTTTGACGTCAACCGGCTTGAAAAGAAGTGCAACGGTGTAATTTTTTATTAAAATGTCGAATTCCAATGAATTTTCTGACTGGCAAGAATCATTCCTATTCGAAGATGCTGTATATGATCAATTACGCAAGGAAATGATGTAAGAAATTTATATAATAGAATCTCTTGATACACGCGTATGCCGAAGTAAACAATGTTTCATGAAATATTTAATATTAATATGTGAAAGTACTTGTTATATTTAATATAAAACTATATATTTATAATATATTATTTTCTCTACGAACAGAATAGAGAGCAGATATAGTTTATATATGATGAAACTTTTTGATTTTCTAATACTCTTTGTCTTCCATCTTGTATGGTATAATAAGTATATAAATATGTATGCATAATATATTATTTTATGTATTTTAAATATGTAAACATATAAATATTCTTTATTAATAACATATCTATATGATATGTGATAATAATAAAAAAATAGAAAAATGAAACACTGGCACAAATAATAGTTTGTCTTTTAATTGTTATTTTTTAATTGTTATTTTTGTATTAAATTTTTGAAATGGCTATAAATATATAAAATATATATTTGTACGTTTTTGTTTATACAGTGATAACAATCTACCTTTATTAACAAAAGAAATAATGGAAGATATACAAGAAGAAAAATATAATGTACACAATTATTCAAATCAAGAAAACACATTAGAAGAGCAAGATCAAGAACAGTTTTATCCAAGACCTGAAGCCATCCCTACAAAGGAAGAATTTCCAGGACATTTGAATTTTCAATTACTTTTACCAAATCAGAATGCACCAAAACATTGGGTGGTGAGTATTTTTATTTAATTATTTTCTTTAATTATTTATTTATTGCATATAATAGAATGTATTAAAAATATAAATAATGTACGTGTTATGTTAACATTATTTTTGGATGTTTAAAATATTTTGTTTGAATTTATATTGCCAATATAATTAGGAATCTTCGATTTTTTTTTGCCCATTGATTTATTTCATTATTGATTATTTAATACAAATTTTATTCTATAATAGCACACAAAAGTTTGATTATTCCAAAAGTTTCAATTTCATTCTGAGTTATGACATTGTATTTCCTAATTTTAGTTTATATACAATCATCATTTTTTATTGGCTTGCAATAGAATTTATTCTAGAGTTTATTAAAGTAAATAAATTTGAGCACTTGTGCTCTTGTGCCATACAGTCCTAATATATTTATTTGCCATTATAAAATTTGACTACAAATTTTATGTTGCCTTTTAATCCAATTTGTTGTAACTTCTAAATATTCTCATTTTTTATTAATATAATATATTCCTCATTGCAGATTAATTCTGCCTCTCCCGGTGTTGAATAATGATGATTTTTTTTTCAAGTCTTTATTGCAGCTTACATAATGCTCAGATGGAATAGTCTGACTATTGCACAGACAGTATCTTCGATATACAATTACAAAACTTACAAAGCACTGAGAAGAAGACAAAAGTAAGATATTTTGTATGGAAGCTATAGAATTATAGAGCATATGTGTCTGTTTTAAGCTTTTGTGGGCATAAGATTATTTATGTAAAGGATGTATGTAGCAAAGATAGCATAGATGTAATCTATAATTTAAAGGCAGTATAATTTCTAGAAAGTGAAAATACATAACACATTTAAATATGATAATCGCGTCGAATGTTGTAAAATCTGTACGTATATATTATTTTCTATTTTTTTTCTTTTTTGTACAGTACTCTCAGAATCTTCAAAAAGTATTTATCAATATGGAACAAACACTGCCTTTACGATTCAAATGGGATCCACCTTTAGATGGCTTATATTTGCGCACATCTATGGTATTTAGTTTGGATCAATACAGAAATGATCCAGTACAAAGGTGCCACAATCATATGGCACAATCAAATCGTAGCAATCAAGACATAGATCCCAGGATCATTAAGCACGTGGTTCGTTGTACAGATCCATTAAGTATGTATGAAGAGAACAATGAACATTTATCTATAGTTACACCGTTGCGCACGCCACAAGTCGGTTCACAGTATGTACAAATGTATTTTAAATTCTTTTGTAAAAATAGTTGCACATCCGGGATGAATCGTAGACCAACAGAACTTGTATTTACATTAGAAGATCATATGTACAAGGTTATTGGGCGTCGTAGATTATTAGTTAGAGTCTGTAGTTGTCCAAAAAGAGATAAAGAAAAGGAGGAAGCTGAAGCTATGAATACTTTACCTAATGCAAAAAAAAGAAAACTTTCAGCTCCTTCAAATAAAAAAGTTATGTTACCATCGTGCGATACACATGTTTATAATGTTCAATTAAATGTTGTTGGCAAAGAAAATTATTTAGCAGTTATGAAATATGCTTATGATGTTATGGCTGGTCAAGCATCGCGAACGGGACAGTTCGAATTTTTTAAACCTTATATGGATGATATATTACATAAAATGCCGTAACTTTTAATTAGAATTTATACTTGTTATTATTAATTGAACATTCCACAGATTTTAATAAATAAAAAAAAAAAATAAAAAAAAAGGATAAAAGAAAGAAAGAAAAGAAAAAATATGAATAAGTTGTTATAATTTTAATCATTGTTATGATTATAAGATATTCTAAACGATTTGTAATAAAATTTTTATGTAAGGACTACTATATAACAACATTTAATATTTCATTTAGACAAACATGGAGATATACTTAATCGTACGCCTAATGTCTTTCATTTTTTATCTAAAATATTTGTTAAAATGATAGTTATAAATATTGATACGATATTTTAACGGTTTTTCCTCCCCCATACTTTTATATACATGAAAATATGCATGTAAACAAAACATATAATTAATCGATAATAAAATATTGTTACCTTTTTTAAATTTATTTACATTCATTCTTATATTATATTTCTGATTTGTCGGTCATTTCAAAATCAATAATTTGGACATCGATGGTATGTATTCCAAGAGCTTTTGGTAATAATGCGATATTTTCTGATGAAAGTATTATAGGATACTCAAGATTTGCTATAAATCTACGACATCTTATTTCCGTTCCAGTACTTCCCCATGCATGTAAAGTCCATTCCAAATCTTTATTTTTTCCCAATATATTCGTCATCCATAATGAATCGGTCTCTACCTACAGATTTTGATTATGTATATATATATATATATATATATATATATCTACATATAAATATGAAAATGAATATTCGATCACTAAAATATATAATAATGTACCTGAAAAAAGAAAATATCGTCTGCGTAATGTAGTAAACAAATAGCATCGGCTTCGAAAGGAAATGGAATAGGTAGTTTAATTCTTCCTCCATTAAAATGAATTAATGGACCATTGTGACATATGCGTAGATGTTCGAATAACGTACGCAATGTTAAAATTTCTTCACATTTTTTCTTTTTAAAAAGTGGACAACTTATGTTGATGTTATGTATTGAATCAATCGAACCACCCCAAGTTGCTTCATGTGATGATAAGTTTAGGGTCATTGATCGAGTTATATTAAATTCTAAATCAGATTTACAATGACTGATATTTATTTGACGATTTATTTTTTCTACTGAAAGTTCACCGGTACTTGCTGATTTTGGTCGATCGTTTAAATTCAATTTCTCTAAATTAATATCACAATAGGCTTTCTTAGATCTAAATATTGATATTTCGTCACAATGTTCTTTTGAAACTGTCGTTAGATTTTCTGTAGAAGCAGCCTTCTCTAAGCCACCAAGAAACAATTTAGTTAGTAATGATCGTCGTGACTTTGGAAGGATATTGATATTCTTCGGATTTGTTTTCATTACGTTCGGCTTGTAATGACCACCGAACAAACGTTCTATTAGATTCCTATTCGTCGATCTATTATCGTTCTCAATCTCATGATTCGTACGAAAAGTATCACGAATTACTTTCTGAATCTTTTCGGCAATGAGACAACGACCTTGACCAAGTCGTACTCTGCAAACAGGGCATCTTGATGCTTTTGGTCTACAATCGACACAAAGTATATGACCGTGTACGCATTGCGAAACTGGTGGTGTTGCGTTCTCCAAACAAACTGGACATTCTAAACAGCGTATCTAAAATTTTTTAAATAAATAATAAAAAATATAATATAAAAAAAAATGAAAATAAAAATATTTTTGAGTCAATGATTTTGAAAGTTGTCTAAGTCATATATTGTTTGTTTTGAGATATTTTGACCTTGTGGTTTTTGAAGTATTTAAAAATATTTTTTTTATAACATAAAAAAGATTTTTTACTTAGGCCATTTTTTATTATCACTGATTTATTTGCATGGGTCTATTGCATAAGAAAAAAAATATATATATATAAATAGATTAATTAATAATATCCAATATATGAGTAATATCAAATAAATGATAAATATAATTAATTTGTTATCTTCCTAACGAGAAAGAAAAAGGATAAAATTGTAAAACCAACCGTTCCTGATAACGCGTTAGCAAGTTTTGTAGCTACTTCTGGAAGTGGTCCTCTCAAAGCTATACCAGTTTCTTCGTCTTCTAAAGAATTTGGTTCGTATCTCCAAATACGAAGATTCACGTTTTTTCTATTTTCTCTTTCATTTATCAAAGCGCCAACATCCTTCATTTTTAAACCCAATACATTTGTACCGTCGACGTCGAGTAAACAATCGCCGGGTCTATAAAAAGATACGTATATTATTTTATTAAAAATGAATTAAGGATATGCGCGTCATACTTCTTATCGATCATTTGATTCTATAATGGTATGATTACATATAACGAATAATGATTCATACGATCAAATTTTATAATTTATTATGATGATCAATTAAATCATAGATTCTGTATAAAATTCATATGACGTACATATTCGATTGTTTTGTCAGAAAAAAAATTTTTCTTTTTTATTAAAGTAATATTATTTTTATTAATTTATATTAAATAAAAATTGTATGCTTGCGTGATAGTGTCCTTTTAAAATATACCTTAATCCTGCTCGATCGGCAATACTTTCATGTTCGACGGATCCTACCCAAGGATATGGATCCCATTTTGATTTAGTCAAATGAAATCCACATGAAGATTTATCGTTCTTCGTAGATAGCTCGCTTGTATCGTTAAATTGTAAAATGATTTTGTTGGTCGATGTAATGGACGTCTTTACTATTTTCACACCAGCTGCTTCAGCGAGTAATTCCGTATCGTACGAATGAGACATTTTTAATTTTTACAATCTTCACTCCAAGATTTCACAATTTTTCTTTACCATGGCAGCATATATCATTTTACCGATGAAAAGTTAATTATAATGATTGCTTCTTGTTTTTTTTTTTCTTTTTCTTCTATTCAACTTGATTTCGCAGCAAAAAGATTTTAGTTCTTCACAATATCATCGATGTTTCTCTTATACTATGTTGAAGATTACTATAATAAAGTTCTGAGTGAGATGAGAGTTTTACTCTCACTGGTTTACCTTCACCTAATTGCCTATCCTTGACATTGATTCTTACATTCTACGATCGCACGATGATCCATATGGATTTTTTTCTACTCAAATATATCATCGGACTTAATATGATCATCGGATATATTTTTATCGTTTTCTTATTCTTTTTCTTTCTACAACGATATGTTTGTTCTTTTATCATGAAGATCGTTTAAATTTGATCGAAGGCGTTCTTCTATACATATTACGCTCGATCATTTTTTAATTCATAATATTTATTCTAAGTTATTTAAAATTCAGTTATGTTTTTATAAATGTGCCTGTATAACCAGCTGCTTATTTATATATAAGGAAGGCAACATTTCTTTTTTTTTTTTCCTTTATAATGTATCATAATGCATATACTTATTGTGCAGTTAGATCAAGTATCTAAATCTATTTTATATTGCTTCAATATTTGGACAGAGCACAAAGAACGTAAAACTTTTATTATTAAACGCGTAAGAAGAATAAAATAAATTTAGAAATGTTTTGTTAACAATATAAATAATGTTAGACGTAAAAAGGATGAACGTGAAACCTCATTGATATTTATTTGAAGTGTTCGGAAGAACTAGTTCTTTTGATTACACTATCGATAAGTTGATAGACTTATTAAATGAAATGATATAAAATGGAAACAAAGTGAAATGTATTAGATATGCTTGAATATTCCTATGAGAAAAGAATTATTGAATAAATTTGAGTATCAAGTTTTTAAAGAAGCCCTCAAACAGTATTCTTTCATTGGTATAATATATTAAGGCATTGATTTAACGTATGTAACGTTGTATGAGCCATAGCTTTAAGAACTAATAAATCTGGATCTAAGTTCATATTTGAATTTTCAATTGATTGTGCCAATGCAACATTATGTTTTTCCACTTTTCTTAATTGCTCCTGGCAATTAGCAAAGGCATCGAGGACTTCTAATTTGGCAACAGGATTTCTGCTGGTGTTTGTGGAATGTTCTCTGGGTGGTAATGGAGGATGACTACTAGCTATTGCTCTTGTATACATTTCTGTAACTGCTCGCAATTTGTCCACCCATTCCTGTCTAGCTCGAGCATCGGTAGCTCTTAATTTGATCATATCTCCTACATTAGTTGTAGAACAATCAAATGGATTAAAAATTATAATCATATTATATTTGACAATATTGACATTCTTAAAGAAACAATTTCAATTAAAAATTTACCTGTTGCAGAATTAACAGTAAAAGTATTAGAATCTTCGTCGCTAGGTGCTATAACTGCACCAGCTAAATATATGGAACAACGTGGTCGTTGGTTTTTCTCGGATTCACTAAGAAAATAATGTAATTCACCGGTTTCAGGACTAAGAATAAACCAACGATACTGCCACCCTTTCATCGCGTTTGTGTATTTATGTAATAAACCCTCGTAAGGGTATCTTATTTGAACATTCATTGTACTTGTCCTGTATCGGAAGCCTTTTTTTTTCCTATTTTAATGAAACAATACACGATTAAGATCAAGTGTCATCTAATACAACACATTAAGAAAGGTTAGGATTCCTAAATTGTAATTGTACTTTGCATCAGATAAGGATAAAATAGTCAACTAGAGACCTCTAATGTTTCATTTCCGTATTATTCTCATCGAACTATAATACCGATATTTTTGACAATCTTTGATAGACATGATAACACATTTATCGTTAAATAATCACTATATCTTCTGTATATTATTAATTATATTTTTATAAATGTAATTTGAAATATATATTAATAATAAAAAATTTTATTTTTTTATAAAGATACATACATATATATATATCACAAAATTTTTTGTTTAAAATTACTCTTACTTCAAATATATATATTACTTTTTTATGTAAGTACTTTCTTATGAAGTACGAATAAGAACGATGAAAATGAAAAGAAAGTTTTAAACGATTTTTCTTTTTTTTTTTTTTTTTTTAAATGAAGTTTAAAGAAAAGCTAATTTTTTCGCCTATTAAGGTCGATTTAATTCCTTAAATATATTTGATAAATAAAATTAAGGTAACTATAAACATTTGTTATATTGCATTATTTCGAGTGAAAGATCTTTCATGGACAAGATGAAATTGTTCTTCTTGTTTTTCTTTCTTTCTTTTTTTTTTTTCTTGAATAACCAAATCAAAAATTTCTTAATTAAGAAATCAAAATGTTCTGTCACATGTATTAAAATGTAATTGTGTTGTAAATAATAATATAAACGTAAAATAATGATGTATTTGCCTTAATAGGGAGGTATTAGACTTTCCTTAATTAATTTATCACGAACATCTGGAAGTTCAATCTTATAATTTCCTTCACTATCAAAATCAACGATTTTAGCTAGACAGATTGTATTGGGATTAACTAATTCCGAAATTTTGTTTAATACTTCAGCAGAATAAGATCCATTTTCTTGTTTTGGAGCTAAATCTGTAAAAAGAAATATTAAAACATGGGTATTTTTTTCAATTAAAAGTATACTCGTATCGTATATATTTTCACGTATATATATGATACTTACTAACGATAGTGCACATGTTAGCAAGAGCAGAAGGTATTAAAAAATCTTGTATCATTGGTCTAATATCTTTGTGTAAAACTTCTTCGCAGTTTCCATAATCGATGTAAAATACAATAGATTTATCTTTTAGTTCTGTTGGAGATAAACATACCGCGCGATACCAATTATTGTTGTATAAGCTTAAACATAATTCGTTTCTTCGGGGAATATAATAATCTGTTTTTTCACAGTATTTATTCATCTGCAACATGATGCAAATTATATCAGTAAATAGACACTATTATCAAAAATATAATAAGAAATAAATATATTTAAAGATTTACCAATGGAGGCAAAATTTCGTTAATATGCGTTATCAGTTCAATATCCAGAGGACACATGAAATAATCAACACCCTCTTTAATAGTTGATAAGACCAGAACATTGACAGTTTCACCAATATCTCCCAAAGGAAATATATTTATATCGTTTATCATATAAACTATTTTATCTACAATATAAACTATTCTAATATGATTTTTTCTAAAAATATGCGTTTGATAATATAGAAGAGACGTTACCCTCATCACTTTTTCTATCCCAACTTGGTATAAGCAATTTTTTTATTTTATCGTTAATACTTTCTCCATTTGCCGTAGTTAAATATACACCATCTGTAGAGGGTGTACCGTCAAAAATACATTTTAAAGGTACTTCTCTACCTGTTAGATCAAGAAGATAATTCGTCACTTCTTTGGTCATTACAGCATCAGTTGGTACATCTTTCAAATAAATTTTTGCGGCACACGATCGATGCTGTGTGAAAAAAAATATTTATTAGTTATTATAATAATTGCATATATAAATGAAAATTATGTTTACCATTTTCAAATCATTAGGCAATATTCGTAATTTTTTCCATAATGTTTTTTCAGTATTTCCAAAATCTATATACGAAATACTTGCTTCTTCCCCCTGTATTTTCGTAATAATTGCACGATAAAAATTATTATCCATGAATTGTGCCATTATCATCTCCCCCAATACTGGAGGCTCTTTGAGATATACAGCTGGAGAAAACAAATGTTAAAATTACGAAAATATTAACTGTACAATATAAAAAATAATTTACTTTTAAAACTTGAATATTTTATAAAATATACCAGATTGAGCACATTTTGCAACTCTTTGCATGAGTTTATTAAATTCCTCCGAGTCTTCTGTTTCCAGAGAACGAACGTACATTAAATAATGACTGTGGTAAAAAGTAATGCAAACCTATAAAATAATAATTATTGTAATATACTTTTTATAAAATATTTTTTTTTTTTGCAAAACTACAAACCTCAGATCCATTTTTCAATCTAGATAATTGAATGCCACTTTGTTCAGGTATTGGTTCCCATGATCTTAAAATACCTGTTATTTTATTTTTGTCATCTATTTGAATTTCAATAGTGACTTCTTCTTTACAATTTATTACTTTAAATTCATAATGATTATTTGTCTATAATTTATATAAGAATTAATCAGCAGAATATTTAAATATAATCAATAATATTATTATATAAATTTATGGGAATATATACTTACTAATAATTGAAAATTATTTGTAGTTATTTCACACACAACACCAAATACACATATATTAAGAAATTCGTTAGGATACGGGACAATTTTCTTAATAGGTATTATTTTTGTTTTATCAATAATTGCTAATTGTTTTATTGGATGGAGAGTTACTGCAAAACCTCTATGCCAATCACCATTCTCTTCTTGACCACATATTAATTCTCCAATATTTGGTCTGTAAAATTATAAAATAAAGAAGCATACTAATAACTATATACATAAAGTATGAACAGTTTGTATTAGCAATATTTTCAATTAAAAAACTAACTTGTATTCGTGGTTCAATTTTACAGAGGCACATTTTTCAGGTAAATCTGTTACAATTTGTTTAAAATCCAAATTCAAATCGTTTGGTCGAAGGGTAATTCCATATGTTTTGTTATGAAGTACTACATTAACTTTCAAAAATCCACATACATTTACCGACAAAAAATTTATCACGTTTGGTAAACAACTTGGTGTTGTTTTATTTTTATTTTTTTTATAGTCGTTTTTATATTTGTTTTTGTTGGCATCTGGAGAAAAATATTTACTTTTTGTATCCTCGTTACTACTTTTTTCTTTACTGATATTCGAAGAAAGATTGGAAGTCATCTTAGAAGTATCATTTTTAGTTATTGTCGTATAACTTTTAATATTTGACTGTGACTCGAAGCTTAAAAGTTCGTTTGAGTTGTTACTATTTTCATTTCCATTTTTTACATCTACAATGATCACACTTTCTTCGAAAGCAACAGGCTTTACAGTTATAATGTGATCTATTTTTAAATGTTCATATTTTTTTGGTGTGTTTTTACTTAAACGAATTTTTCTTGCAAATGGTATCATAGTCTTTAAATCGTTGATTTCACGAAAATCATTTACTTCAACCGTTTCAGTAACGCCATGATCAACGTAAAAAATCTTAATAGGATTGAGAGATATTATTTTTGTTCTATACCACAGATTTTCAAATTTGTAACCATATATGTCACCAATAATCGGATCTGTTTTAGACATTCTCTGAACTATCTTTTGCAAATCAAGCATCATTTCTTGAAAGATCTTTTCTTGGTCTACTTTATGTACCCAATATTCTCTTCTTTCCGAAAATCCTATGATTTTAACATCCGTGAATCTTGATTTTGATAAAAATGTGTCTTTTTCAAATATGATATCTTTCTCAATTTTTGTTACATCAAAGTCATTTTTGTTTGTACATTTATTTATAACTTCTTTTTTAGTTGTTTCCAATTTGTATTCTTTATGTTCTATCTTATCATTTTTATCAGTAGTCTTAATTTGAAAATTATTTTCAACATTTCGTTTCTCGGAAGATTCAGTACTTTTAATTTCTGTACATTTGTTATTTCCGATTTCTGCATTTTTATTTAATAGAACTTCTATTGATTGTTTTGGACGACGTAATGTTTTATGAGCTTGTGCCAAGTTTGTCGTGCCAATTTGTTCTTCACTGCTTGATGTTGATAAAGATTTTACATCTTCTATCAGTGTACTGTAAAAAAGGGAACTTTGATAAGATTGATAAGATTGATATGATTGAAGTGTAGTATTTTTATACTCATTTATGTATTATACTGACGGTATTTGTTGACATTCAATTTTATGACGTGGCCAATCTGTTACTTGACATTCTTTGCTACAATAGAAGGCATAACATTTCCCGCATCTCACGGGTGTTATTTTGTTACAAGATACACATGTCCCTAGTCTTTGTTTTAGAGAATCTTGCCCATGTTCATACAAACCCTATAATAAATGAAAAGAATATAATTATTGAACAGAATTGTACTAATATATTAAATGTATAAATAAAAACATTTATTATTACATTAAAACGTTTATCATAAATTTTTTTAATCATTATTTCAGTTTCAGGATGTGGTTCAGGTATTTCATATGAAGTATAACCACGTCCATAAGAAACATGTCTTTTTCCATCACGCGTTATTGTTACTTTACCCCTATAATAAAATGTTAAATAAATATCTAAATCTATTATATTGAAGAAATTAATCATAAATATCATCTAATATTAATATGACCAAACACAAACAAACCTTGCCCATAATGTATTTTTATAATCAGCTTCTGCATTCTCATATGGATCATATATACAATGATCAGTTGGTATTGGATATAATAAACCATCACTTGCATGATACGTACTAGTAGATACTTTAGGTAAAAGGTTGCGTTTATGAAGTGCATTATTATGGGTTCCTCTATCTACACTTTCTGTACTATATATATATATTTTTTTATTTTATATTTATATCTATAATATATAGAAAATATCACTATTATAATAACTTACTATGCTTTTTCATTATATTGACAATCTTGCATTATATCTTTATAAGTTTCTGAAGATTTTTGAATATACATTTTCTCCTGGTTTACTTCAACAGATGATTTATCTTTACCAAATGATACTTGTAGACGTAACGGTGGTTTATCATGAAGACTTCTAATAGCATATTCAGCTTCACGATATGTTCCGTATATAACAAAAGCCCATGTTGTATTTGGAAGATAGAAAAGTCCAGTTACTGTTCCATAATGCTTAAAAATTTGCAGAACACCACCCTTAAGAATAATAATTAAAGGAATAAATATAAAATATAAATTCTCTTATAAAATAAAATAATCTTAGTATAAAAAATATTAAATATTAATATTAATAAATAAATTATATTAAATTAATTAATATTAAAAAAATATATTAAAATAAAAAACCTCATTTAGTTCCACAGGTATATTAGCTACATAGAGCCTATACTCTTTTGGTTTTCTGTAAAATTCATAATGTTAAATAAACTAATTATTTATATAGATAATAATATTACGTTTTAATATTTCTTACGTGGAATCTTCTGTTTTTTCAATGTTCGATTGAAAATAAGCCATGTTTTTCACTCAGTAATGCAATCACAGATTACACAAACCAGTTTTTTTTTTTGTTAAAACTTAATTTTTTATTAAGTAAAATAATAAAATATATTTTAGGCGAAGCATATGCTTAAGTATTACAAATTTCTACAAGTTTCACACTAGTAAAAATTACACAAAAGAACTTGTAGAAATAATGTGAACTGAGCGCAATGAACGATGTTGGCCGGTAACTTCAAATAAAATAGTTAAGTCCAGGTCACTTTCGATAATCGAAATATTACCTAATAATACGATACGTATGATAATCGATATGTCCATATCGATTATAACTACTTTTACCGCGCGAATAAATGTAAACTATTTGACAAGTCATTTACTAAATAGTAATATAATTTATATTTTACTGACTAATTATAAACGAAAAAAACATATTTTATTATAAGCTCCAGATAATTAATAGTTAATGTGATATATATATAAAGTTATTAGTAACGATTTATCATTCTTATTTAGCATCACAATTGGTCGTATTAACCAACGAAGTAAATATCGCTCAGTGTGAACAGATTTTAATAATATGAATTGCGCGCGCATCTTTCATGGCGACTGAATCGTGCGTCCACTCGTTGAAGTGTAAAAATTGCTCTAATTTTCAAACGTTTACGTTAAGTTTCAGTGATAAGCCAATTTGTTTCTTTCACCATAAGTGCAATCAAGCAATTGAATTTGATTCCGTTACCAGGGTTTTACACAACCAGCAAGACGAAGCTCAAAATGCCATTGGTAAGTCTATCATTCTTACTATTCACATTTTTTGCATTCTTTTTATTCCTATGAATTTACATGTGAAAATATTTTACTTATTAATTCCTTTTCTCTTGCAAATGATGCATTTCATAGATATATAAAATATTTTTTAATTTTAATTAACATAACTTTATTAGTTGTAATAACAGTAATTTCCTATCTTTAAATAATAATTGGGTGCGGTTTTAGTGGTTAGATAGGATACCAATTACAAAATAATTGAGTTGCTTTATCACATTTATATTTTTTCCATATTATGATTAAAGTATATATACATATAAAGTATAATATATTTTAATCAAATCATTGTATTATAAAGATAACTATTTTACTATATAAATATAAGCATGCGTGATGACAATAATTTAATAAATGCTAAATATGATCGAATTAAGTTTAATAATAAAAGAAATAGACCTAATAATGTTTTCTATAAAAAATTATATATTATAAATGTATAAATATAAATATTAATTTATAGGGCAACCACGCTGCCCTTACTCCTTTAGAAGATATGTCAGCTGGGAGAGGTCAAGCAGGCGGAGGGTCTCTTCAAAATTGTCAAAAAGTTTTTATACAACGAGATTATAGCGAAGGTACAATGGTTAAATTTCAAACACAATTCCCTACAGAATTGGAAAGCAGAGTACGTAATATCATAATGCATAACAGTATGTTATTATTATTATTATTATGATTATGATTATTATTACTACTACTACTATTATCATTATATTTTAATTTTTCAACTTTTAACACATAATATTTAATATATTTAAATGCATATATATCTTTATTAATATTATATATCTCTAAATATTGTTGATTTTGAATATATTTATACTAAAATTATTCTCAAAGGTATTTAAATTCTTTTTTTTTCTTAATATTTGTGCTATATTTTTTTTTTAAATATAGCTGGACAGACAGTCGTTCGAGTATACAATCAATCAATTGAACAATTACTTTGCTGAAGCAGAACGTGCCAGTTGTTCAACTTTCTGTGAGGGCTGCCTTGCTTGCCTTACTGGTTATTTAATCTTTATATGCACTGAAACACATTATGAGAAGTGCTTGCGGAAGGTCGCAAAATTTGTTTGCGAACAGAATGATAGAGTTTATAAGCCACGTGGATTATTGTTAACAGATCCAACAACACGTGGCCTCAGGCTAATAGAAATCTCTGTATTAGACAGACCTGCATCGTGACTGCATGTTAGCCGATCCACGGAATTCTTCATGTGACCCGCGCATTTCTGCCGTATTGCCAGAATTACCGACCTACATGCGCTGATGAGTGTCTTTGGACACAATTATGCCGCACTCTGACCCATTCAAGTTGGTCGTGCATAATTAATTTTTCATAAAAACTAGCAGAATTTTAAAGTATACCTTGCACAATTATTGTAATGAAATTCATGTGCAATAAGGTTTAGCTCTCTTCGAGTCTAACTTTGTACTTAGGTTTATTGAACATAAGTATATATCAAAAGGACAAATTATTGCTTCAAAGTTATGAAGCATGTAAAGTCTATACATTTACTCAAAGCAAGAATCAAAGTATTTGCCAAGAGTATCTCTAATCCGAAAAAGTGAAACTTGAAGAAACATTTTCTCAGAGCTTACGATTTAATGTCAACACATGAGTTTTCATATTCATTGATTATTATTATTATTTTTTTTTATTTTTTTTTATTTTACAAATACGTAATTGTTTTGGCAAGAGGTTCGTGAAAAATTTATTCTACATATTAGAATAAATGACCTAATAGAAACACATGGATATAGATCACAAAGTAATGTGTAAGACTATAAAAAATTATTTGATTTTTCACGATCATACATTAGAAAACAGATTTCATATAAGACAGATCATAAGTGATTAACATATCCCTGTTTTATTGTTCAGCATATAGAGCTGGTTGCTGACTGCATTTATTCGATGATATTCATGGACGTAATTTAAAGTCTAATTTATGTTTATTATAAATCCAATCGATAACAGAGTTTAAACTTAGATTTTATTCAAATTTTCTATCGATTGTTAATGGACTTTGACTTTATACGTTCCAAGCTTTATAAGCGGGATTCTAAGTTCTTCCCCTTCCAGAAGATATATCTTCCGTAAAGCGTAAATTTTTTTATTTATTTTTCTTGTGACGAGACATAAGTCGGCGTGTTCTTTATTTTTCTTTTTTTTTTATACGTACGTACTTGAATTTGAAATTCACTTGCCGTAAAGATAACTCTTACTTGTAGAGAGAAGTTGAGAGAAAAAGAAAAGAAATAATACTTGGTCGAAATTACTGGCACAGATAATTAATTGCGCTAAGAACTCCAAGGATTGGCTAAAAGGGAAATGATTGTGTTTTGAGATGATAAGTAGGGTATATATTAAGTTGACTTTTTGACATATATGACATTGTGATCAAGGATAAACATAGTGTGCGCGATATGGACAGGCGTCTCGACGTTGTCAAAATAAAAGAATCTTGCATTTCGAACCATTACAAGGGAGACTTGGATTTTCTTTTTTTTTTTTCTTTTTTAAGTTTAGCAAGAACGTTAGGTTAAGGCTCTAATAATCTTCTGTGAATAATTTTTTTTTCTTCTTTTTTGGGGTGGGGGGTTGATTTTTTCTCATGTTTTCTTAAATTATTTTTTTTTTTTTTTACTGGTAGATTACGTATATAAGTTACAGTGATCTCAAACGAAACAACGATACATCACGCGTGGAATTTTTTATACATCGTACCTATAACGATATGCCGCGGTTATATCGATCGCGTGTTAAAAAAAAAAACGGTTATAAGAATAAATAAATAATCGCAGGCATTATATAATATATAATCGAGACGTACGAGATGTTATACACTTACCTCTCTTTCGATAAAAAGCTAACGGTCCTGAGATACAATTTTCTCGTTCAGGATTAGTTCGTTCACATTGGAAAGTATATAAATACCGTGTAAATCATATTAAGGCAACGAAGAAAAAAGAAAGAAAGAACGATAGACAAAAAAAAAGAAACGAAAAGAAAAGAAACAAAACAAAAGAAATAAAAGAACGGGACCCAGTTTTCTTCTCTAACGATTTATCGATTCTTCTTATCATTCCTGTGCACTTAATGATAAGAATAAAGTAAAACGAAAGAGTGTCGAAAATCTTTTTCTTTCTTTAGAGAGAGAGAAAGAGAAAAAGAGAGAGAGAGAAAGAAAAAAAAGATGTGTTCTTTTTTCTTTATTATCTATATTATATTATCAAAATTTTTAAAAATCATAAAATCGAGAAATCTTTACTTCGTTCTTACCATGCACAAACCTGATAAACCTTCGCCGTTTCGGCAAATTAAAAATCTGCTTAGGCGAAGAAAGAGATTCGTGCTAATTTCAAACGAAATCTTTCTGAAGGATTTCCATTCGATATATATCGATCGATCTTTCATGATCGTAAAGCACCCGGATGATGTGTCCTAAATAAAGTTGGAAGGAAGTGTTAATAAAATAATTTAGCGAATTGTTCATTTTTATATATATGTGTATATAATATATATACATGTATATACATATATATACATATATATACATATATACATTTTATATATATATATATATATATATATATATATATATATATATATATATATATATATATAAACCTTTACACTAAACGTACAGGAAAAAGAAGGGGAGGTTTGCATGATTTACAATAAATTTGATCAATAAAATATTTTCTTTCGCGAAATGTATGTGTGTGTGTGTGTGTATGTATATATATATATATATATATATATATCATATATATCATATATCATATATCATATATATATATATATATATATATATATATATATAAAGGAGTTTTTCATGATTTAAAATAAATTTGAAGGGTTTTTTGTTTATCGCTTTAACATTACTTTTCTTCTCTTGATTTGACGTGAACGATACCAAAATCCCTCCTCATTGATCATGATCGTAAATCATGCTTTCTCTCTCTCTCTCTCTCTCTCTCTCTCTCTCTCACTTTCTGTTTCTCTTTCTCTATCTCTCTATCTCTATTTCTATCTCTATCTCCCTCTTTTCCTCCTTCTCTCTCTCTCTCTCTTTCTCGTAGTATTTCCGCCGTGAACGATCTCGTCTCGATCCTTGGTCACAATGGAAGGCGAGAGATTACTTCTGCGTGATAATGCGACGCTGCGAAAGGAATTTTGTATTTTTTTCTTTTTCTTCCTTTTTTTTTGTTTGTTGTTGTCGAGAGAGAGGACAAAATGGTGTCACTGCCATGACGCACGTACGGCTTCCTGGTGCACATTTCAAAGTCGGTTTAAATAAAGGAGACTATGCTGGTTGATGACGTTGTTTATCTAGGAAACTTTTTGAAAAAGGCTCTAGCGTGCGCATTTTTCTCTTTTTTCAACGTCGCAATACCACAAAAATATATCTATGTAAGTTAGTACGTTCTTTGCGCCTCTATATATGCAACATTCGATTGCATAAAAATGAAAAAAAAAAGGAGAAGAAGAAGAAAAAGAAAATAATAATAATAATAATAATAATAATAATAACAACAACAATAATAATAATAATAATAATAAAAGAAATTGTAAATATATTTAGCGAATCGATCGATCGATCATCGACCATGCGAGAAACATCAATAAAAGCAGCCGTTTGTTATACTTAATTTAATACAGTAGGACCAAAATGATTTTTCAAACACGATGATTCAATTACTGTACGGGACTAACTTCGTCTAGTCCGCGGATATTGTAATTTCTAAATGTTTTAATAATAAAAAAGAAAAAAAAATAATATCGCGAAAACCTTTCTTTTTTTGTTTTCTTTTTCTTTTTTTGGTAAGAATTTCTAATATCGGACCTTGTGTGTGTACGATAAGACGATCGATATTGTTTTGCTATTCTTTTTTATCCTTTCCTTTCTATCCCCACTCTTTTTTCTGTTTGTCTTTCTTTCTTTCTCTTTCTCTCTTTTTCCCTATCTTTCTATACAGGGTGTCTCATTTAAATCGATGGATATAAATATGGGGAAACAAAAGGAACCGTCGTGTTTTTTAAAATGAAAAGTTTTGATGATTTTGAAAATGAAAGTGTTTTGATAAAAATTCCGTAAATATTTTTACGTGGATTGATTTAAATCTCGAACACTCTGTATATGTATTTATGTAGATACATACATATATGTATATTCATAAATATACATCTCATGTATATATCTTCAATTTCGAGCATATCCAGACGTTTTTTTTAATAATTAATCACGTGCAACAATATCTCTGAACAATCATAATGTCCACATTCGCAGCTATGTTTATCAAAAAGACTAGAAATCAATCTTGTATGAAGGTCATCGTTGTGAAATTTTTTTGGTTGCATCGATATGAACGGTGCAAGTATGTATGCATTTTTCTCTTTTTCTTTTTCGATAAGAATTAATACACAAGTGTGGACGATTTATCGACACTGATCTCTCTTTCAATTTCCTTTTTTTTTTTAATTTTTCTTTTTTCGTGAAAATTGCGTAAACAAAAAAACCGTTAGTTGTGTTAAAAGATTCGATTTCTTTTCCGACATTTTTATTTATTTAATTTTTCTTTCGTCTTCCTTTCCATTTTTGTTTTCTTTTCGACAAACAAGGAAACGCATAACAATGGGATATACGTAAATAGAAATAGGGAAATAATAGGAAATAATGGGGACGCGGGAAAAAAAAGAGAAACGAAGTTTACATTCGTCTCTCGATCTCTCGATCACGATCGACAATATTATATAGCAAAATTGGAATATTCCAAATAATCGATAGACTCCGTACTCTATTTCGTCGTTACTAAAGTAGTATTTTTCAATTTATCTAAGATCAAAAAACACACAGAGGACGCACACAACTACGTACACATTAGTTAATCTCTTCCTTTGTTCCATTTGCAAGTCGATACCGATCACTTCCACTTCCCTTGTTTGACTAGATAGAGCCTAGTAAGAATATCGCGATATAATACAAAAAGATTGTCAAAATCGAATGGGAATATACTCTTACGTCTTTTCGTTCGTGTTATATCGAGATACAGACCAATATATCGATGTATCTCATCGACTATCCATTTTCCTAATTATATACGCACGTGTGTGTGTGTGTGTGTATGTGTGTGGATTTATAGTATGTGTATTTAATATATAGATATATGTATATACTTAGTCATATCTCGACTAAGTATACTTTCTAGTCTCTAAAAATGTACTGTCTTTGTTTTTTTTTATTTGTTCTTTTTTTGTTCTTTTCTCTCTCTCCCTCTTTCTCTACGACGTATCTATTTTGAAAAAGAGAAATACAAGTTCAGCAGTCTTTCTTATTATTAATCATTTTATAGAAAGTTTCACACATTTTAGCACAAAAAATCAACGGAATTGAGCGGGCGGGAAAGGGGAGGATACTTGACGACGGTTTTTGATAGATATCGTTCGACCATCCAAATCGAATTTGCGATCGTTCTTGATTCTATTCTATTTTGATTCTGACATTTTAAACTCACGGAGTAAAAGTAGTCCGTTTCGTTGGAGTCGTTAGAACGAAATCGCATCGTACTCGTTGCTTTTTCGTTCGACGTGAGAACGAACGATATTGATTTTTTTCTTCTTCTGTTTTATTTGTTTTTCTTTTTTTTTCTTGTCTTTTTTCTTTCTTTCTTTCTTTTTTTTTTTTTTCTTAGGAAGGACAAACATCATTCTGGTATACTCTCGAGAGTAGTAGACGTGAGCCGTCAAATGAGAAGACAAAGTTTATTACGACTTTTCCTTTCAGAAATCAATACTTTTGTTTTACTGGTGTCCTCTGAATTAGTCTTTACGTAAAGCGATTTACTTAGACGTTGCCTGACACCTTTGCTTAATGAACGACCTCCTTTCCTAAACGAGGTGAATTTACCCAATGCTGATTTTTCTTGAACTTGATCCTTTCTTTCAGGATGGGCACAGTTCAAGGTCGTCACAGTGAACTCGATATCTCTTGGCTCGTAAGAGACGAACTCTTCCACTGGTTCTTCGATAGTATCGCGATCTATCCAAGTCAATCCTATTTCAACTTTTTCCGCTAAATCCTGCCAATGTTTTCTATTCTCCTTGGTACCTTCGTAAAGTGGCTTAATCCATGGAAACGTTTCTGCCATAACCTTGTACAATGGCATACATATCACGTCGATAAAACCAACTTGCATCTGTGGCAATTCGTCTCTTCTCTCTCTATCCATCATCGCTACCGGTTGTTGATTCAATTGCAATCGTTCCAAATCACCCTGATCGAAAAATTCATCGGCCACCAATTTTGCTACTCTATGTTGAACCTCCCAGGGTTTTGCTATCGCGCTAACGTCACATGCCGTCATCATCATTCCGCATAACACTGGTGAACAAGTTAAACGTAAATTGTTACTTCAAGTTTGTAACGTCAGTATTTACGTGTAATAGATGGGACCATTAAAAAGTAAAATTTATATTTATGCCTAATGGACGAATCGAGATATATAAAATAACAGAGAAAAAAGAAAAAGAAAAGGAAATGAAACAAAAGAGAAAAAGAAACTAGTTCATCGATACTAACATTCCTTCTTTTCCTCGCTCTGCCAATCAAATTCACCCTCGTCGACCAGCTCCATGAAACGGTTCTTTTTCTTAAAATACACTGCTAAATCTGTCGAAAGTATAGCACTCTCGACCACCTTCATAACTCTCCTATAATCTTCCATGGAAAGATTTTGAAAGATATTATTGCTATCCGAGTTCAATATCATGACGCATTGATCGAAATGATGATGTTCCATAGTACTTGTGGAGTACAAAATAGCGAGTGGTGATTCCGTTTTCGTTTGGAATGCATTGTTTGTACCACGATGATCGAGATCATGGCAGAGACAGGCTACCAGTAGCCCGAGAATCTCAAGATCAGTCATGAATTGTTCCATTTTACCCGTTTTCAGCATGGCGAACATAGTTTGTGCTACGTTTAATGCGTGTCGCCAGTTGTGATATTTCACTGGTCTGAAATATCATATTTATTTGAAAATTTATTCGACCAATCACAAGAGAAAGATGAACATAATAATTTATGTATACCTGTAATTTTTCTTCACGCTTAAAATCCACCTGCAAAGAATATCGTAAGGGATGTGAAATTTATGAATAAGATTGCACTGTTCAAACATTCTTATGCTTGCTCTGCACGTATCGTCATCTGTTAGATCAAAATCCGTGAACGTGAAGCTATAGAGATTAAACTCCTTGGCAGATGGAATAGGGTCGGAGGTTAACTTCAAAGCGTCGTCATTGTTGGCTGTTGCGTGATAACTGAGACATTCCAAAGCGACCTTTTGCTTTGCCATCAGTTTGCAAGCTGACTCGTACATTTGTGTGTTGTGTATACCGAGACCGCAAAATATGGCAAATGCTTCGAAGATGGAGACGTCGGAATCAGTGAAGGATGTACCATTGTCCTGTTTATGAAAAATATTTAATTGATTAAAC
Source organism: Vespula vulgaris (assembly GCF_905475345.1). Taxonomy (NCBI): domain Eukaryota; kingdom Metazoa; phylum Arthropoda; class Insecta; order Hymenoptera; family Vespidae; genus Vespula; species Vespula vulgaris. The sequence goes on along the minus strand of NC_066586.1, from coordinate 1,838,362 downwards.
GAATACGTTGATTTGAAAGATTATTATTCGAACGAATACCTTATTAATCAATTGAGCAACACCTATCACAGTTCTTTGACCATTAGCGATCGGCATACAGAGGATACTTCTTGTTGGTTCCTTCTCAGTCTCCACAACATCCTTCTTCAACCAACTTGTCACATCCCCTATGTTGAGAATTTGTCCAGTACCTGCGACGTATCTTGCGATTTGACCCAATGGACTGGAAAGATCATTGGTACTTGGTCGATATACTCGTGCCTCTTGGGTTTCGTTATCCATTTCGAAGATCATAGTGAACTTACTGCTTTCGATCGAACTCTACGAGACGAAAATAACGTTGTAAATAAAATGATTTGTATCGATTAATGATCGTTTTCTCGCATGGGATGTATATATGATATAATATTTACATGATATTTACATGACATATATATATGTGTGTGTGTTTATATATATATATATATATATATATGTCATGTAAAAATATATTTTTAATATCACACACGTATATACATACATATGTATCTATATATATATCGTTCGTATTTTACCATTATTAGCTTTATCTATCTCACAGATATATCAATTATTTCATAATAGTTTCGAAGGCTTACGTGCTGTTGAAAGATATCCTCCATATCGATGTTATTGCTCTGTGCCGTCGTTAAAGGGAAGATAATGATCAGACTCGAGAATCATGAATACGTGTACCATTGTACTTGCTTACCTCTCTCCTGGACAATGGTTTTCTGTTTTCTTGAATCGATTTACCGGGTCGCTCGACGATCTTTTCGAGATGACCCTGAAATCAAAAAATCTTACTTATATATCTGGTGTCCTTCCTACGAAATGATCCCCTATATCTTACGTTTACTTTCATTCTATACTTAGATATATTTACCGCCTCGCCGCAATCCAGATCAAGCAAATAAACCGCACATCTTTCGCACTTCAGCAACTCTTTTGCTTCCGTCATAATCTTCGTTACCAAACACTCGAGATTGTTTTGCTCTTCGAATATATTCCTCGCGAGATTAAGTAAAATTTGGTTCCTCCTATATTCCTGCACGGATAACTCAAAGAGTTGTGCGTTTTGAATACCAATTCCACAGAAGGTTAAATATCTGTGCGAGAAAGATGGACAATATTTTTCAAAAATATCAGATTAGAATCGATCCGCTCTTTCTTTCTTTTTTTTATTTTTAATTTTTTTTATCTACCTTTGAAATACTTCCACGTCTCTTTCCGTAAACTCGTTGCTTCCATTGGTCTTGTTGATGATCTGTGCAACTCCAATAACGTCACCCTCGTAATTACAAATAGGCATCGATAGGATAAGTGTTGTCTTGTAACCTGTACGCATGTCGATGGCACTATTGAATCGTGGATCCTAAAAATTCATAAATTTCTTTCTATGTTATTAGAAAGAAAAACGTAAATTTCAATATGTGAAAAAAAAAGTCAGATAATTAAAATAACAATATATTAATATTCTTTTTTTTAAACTTTTTGATAAATCAATGTTCAGATGTATTTAATATTAAAAGCCACAAATTTCTTTTAGAAAATTTTTTCTATATAATTAGATTAAGTGAAAGAAAAATTTCAAGAAAGGACCGGACTGGTTGCTACACCTTCGACTTTTTGATAAATCAATATTCACATTTGCTGACATATTTAAACTTGAGATATATTTATGAAAAAAAAAAAATCTCTCTTCGAACTTTCACATCGAACCTTGTAAGCATCCTTTATGTTGATTATCTCCTTCGTTTGAGCTACGTAACCGGCGATACCCACGCCGAAAGGTATCTTTATCTCTTCATTTTTCGCACGTTGAACAGCTTCCTCAAGTTCTGTATCTTGAGTAACGTCAAAAAGTTTAGCAACCAAATATCTATCCTCGAGTGGACCTTTTGCAAGAAAGAGACTTCCTCGATCAGCGCAAGTAAGTATTCCAACGTTGACTAAAATTTTGTGACAAAGTACGTTGATATCTAGTTCGTTCGCTACGTCCCTTATGAGTTCCATAAATAGGTCGCTTTCGTCCAGTCTATTGAGTTCCTCTCGGCGACCCATTAACGATATAGAAGCCCTAAAATCCCCAACATATTTGAGATAGTTATTACGAGGTAACAAAGATATGAATCTACGGATGAGTTATCGTCCGGCTATAAAATAGACGTAGAAATTATTGCTTCTATGGTTCCCATGAACATTCAATTTAAACACTTATACATGGGATATAAAGAACGATATCCGATTAAATATTTGATTATCTAAAAGCATTTCGTCGGTTTTATTTGTAACGTTCATATGAGAGATTCGTTTTGTTAATTTAAGAATTTATAGAATATGAATCATATGAAAAATATTTCATATGATATCAATTTGAAGCATTCTCGGTCAGGTTGAAACTTCTTTATTTTGTTTATAGTAATTTTGATATAACTTACCTGCTTGGACTTCTGCTACGTTTAGCCGGCGAGCTCGTCGATAACCACGTTTGAAAGAGATCAGATGTGACGCTGTTACGTTTCGTTCGACTCAAAATACCTTCCTGATCTTGACAAGAAGTTGAAGTGATTGACTTTGTGCGTTCCAATCTTGGCGTTTGCAATCGTTGTCGTAATTCCAAACTTCCCTTTTCGTATAGCCAAGTCTCAACTACGTTTGGATGAGCCTCCATGTATCTGTTTTGTTTTATTTATTTATTTATTTATTTATTTTCCTCGTACGTCGAAATGTTGATAAATCTTGTTTTACCTTCCAACTCTCTCCATTGTCAGGCCATCGTCCTCGTCGTATTCGTGTATCGTGTCCTGACCACAGATCCTTTTGCTCCTACAGAGCTTGGCGATCTCTTTCTCCTTTATATCAGTCTTCATACTTGTACTTAAAGATAATTTTGATTCCTCTCTCTCGTTCTTCGTTTTCACTTGAAGATTTATTTCCAAATGATCGTTACTTTCCTCATCCTTCTCCGATGTTCTCGGAGAGATCCTCATAGTTTCAAAGTTCTCAAGATTGTTGTTATGATTCACCTGTAACGTCAAACCGTGATAACGGTGATACAACAATCAGAACGGATTATCTTGTCAACACACATATGTAGGTATCTATTTACCTCCATCCCCGTTGCTTCCGACAATTCCTCTTCCATTTCGTCTTCAGTCTCCATCTCACCTGTAGTTCGTTGATCTGTTTTTCATTAGAGATTTCCTTTTATCCTTTAACGAAATTTTCACGATTATATTAACGATGGAAAGTTCAACGTTTTCAGGGAGATATCGATCCTTTCTCTTGGTCGACTCTTTGTTACTGTATACTTCTTGATTTTCAAGCCTAGAAAATCAATTTGTCCAGGTAAAGTTTATATAAAGATTAATATCTTTTTATCGCACTAAGAATATTACTTTTTTTTCTTCTTTTTTTTTCTATAAAAGAAAAGTAATAAAAAAAAAAAAGAAAAAAGGAAGACTGTACTATTAGATTTTATATAGAAGACGAAAGAAAAGAATAGTAAATGGTGAAATCCATTTCTTGAAGGATAAGGTGACTAGATCCTCTCGGCTTTCACGAAAGACATTTAAATTTCTCAAACCCTCTCTTAAGGGTGGAGTGGTAAGGTAAGGTCGATGCTGTCTCACACGAGTTTCATACGAATATAGATATACGCCTATATAATCTTCCATTTTCCTTCTTTTTTTTTTCTTTTTCATCTCTCTTTTGTATTATTCTGGAGCAACGACTCGTCAGGGAAAAATCCGTGATTAATCATCGAATTGTAAAATTATCAGAGATATTTAATATTTATACGTTTGTCTGGTACCTAGAATTCGAAATTCTATTGGGAACAAATAAGTTGGGGGTTCGTCGTACTATCATCGATTTATTTCTACCCTATATATTTTTCTTATTTTGTGATTATATTTTTTTTAAATCTTATAATTTTATTCTTTCTAATTTTTTCACCTGATCACTAAAATATATATGTGTCTGTGTGTATGTATGCATATATGTATATAGAAGGATTGTATCGCGATAATGAACTTGAAACTTTAATCATATCGATTGTCATCATAATCAGTTAGATAATCAGAAATGTATATCTGAAAAAAAGGAAAAAAAGAAAAAAAAGATAGAAAAAAAATTGGCGCGATATGGTTTATCGATCGATCACGATAACAAAAGCACAGTGATAAAATGTATACCTGCAACCACCTCGTTACAGTTACACCGCATCGTTCGTGTTCGTTTCGAAGGATCTTCGATTTAATCGACTCGTGTAAAATTACATAGAGATAAACAAAGACACACGTACACGCACAGAAAAACAAACAGGACACTCTTTTACATCGAAGTTCATTCACTATTGCTTTAGGAACTCTACTTTAATCGACTTTATTTCAAATTTTACCCGAAAAATCACATCTACAATCTCGTTCCTCGAACTGATTAGTTTTTTAACACATCATCGTTATTATTATTATTATTATTATTATTATTATTATTATTATTATTATTATTATTATTATTATTATTATTATTATTATTACTGTTACTGTTATTATTATTGTTATTGTTATTAATATTATTATTTAGGAAAGATCAAATCGTGATCAATTTGTGTGATAAAACATTTTGTCGATTTTAATGTCACTTTGACAAGTCTTTCGCACGCCTGCACCGCATTCTTCCAGCACGTGTCTTGGTCCATATATCCTTTCGATTCTGTTCGCATCGTAGAGGATATTCTCTTGCGTCGTTATTATCGATCATTTTCTTTTCTTTTTTTGTCGAAAATAAGTCCAACTTTTGTATCATCTCATTTTAGAAAACCCGTTAGATTGGAGAATAATTTAATAATTTAAGAGATAATCCTAATATCGTCAATAGATCGTCACTATTATTTCTTAATGGTAATTTCCCGCGTTATTTTTATATCCTTGCATATCGATCGTTCATCGAGATCTCACATTCTTCATTACAATTCAAGACATCCTAATCACGATTAAATAAAAATCATTGAAACACAACACTATTATTCACATTCGATGACACGTTCGCCAGGTTTTCTTCTTTGGAGTTCTTAATCTTTCTCTCTCTTTCTATCTCTGTCTCTCTTTCTCTCTTTTTTTCTTTCTCCCTCGTAACTCTAACCTCAAGGTCGGAGGAGGAAAGAACGAGGATCGATCCTCTCTCCTCGACGATCTGGAGGCGCGAATACGATAACGCATACTGTCAACGAATTCTTCGACATGTCGAGAGATAGGTACTCTCTCTCTCTCTCTCTCTCTCTCTCTCTCTCTCTCTCTCTCTCTCTCTCACTCTTTCTCTCTCTTTCTCCTTACGGTGAATTTGATTTTGGGGATAGGGGGAGAGTTTGGGGGATATGTTGTATTGGTGATACTTTGGTGAAAAAGAGAGGAAGAGAGAGAAGATTCGGAGGGATAGCCTGGACCGAGCGAAAGCTCCGAGCTTACTGAAGGCAGCCCACCGATGGGTGTTCTTCAAACACATCGAGCTTGCCCGGTTACGTTTACTCTCTCTCTCTCTCTCTCTCTCTCACACACACATACACACACACACACACACATACGAGAGACTCCACTGCTACCCCTGAAGCTTCCAACGGATAGAAAGAGGAAGAGAGAGCAAGAGATAGCAAGAAAGAGAGAGAGAGAAAGAAAGAAAGGTAGGGAGACTAAAGGAGGGAGGATACCGGCTTCGATCGTACGTCTTTGTGTATGTATATGTGTATATACGTATGTATGTACATATCTTTATGTGTGGGTGTGCGCGCGCCCATGTATTAGTCCGACTCTGCGTGGAACGCGCGTGTCGGGCTTCTCCGCTGGAAGATCGATAGTGAACGGAGGAGAGCACGGCTCCCGGACACAGCAGCAGCATCATCGCCATCGTCCCACCGTACTCACCTTCTATCCTTCCTCTCCTTCTCTTCTTTCTCCTCTTCCTCTTTCTCCATCTCCTTCTTTACCTACCTACCATCGAGATTTTCCGGCTAAAATTTTCCAAAATCATTCTCGTTCGATCTTTCTTTCTCTATCTCTCTCTCTCTCTCTCTCTCTCTCTCTCTCTTTTTCTCTTTTTCTCTTTCTTTAAATATATACATATACATGTATGTATATATATATATATATATATATATATATATATATATCATTATCTCTATCTCTATTTCTCTTTTATGTTCGTTCGTTACTATGCTGAATCGATTTCAACCTCGAGTCCATCCAAACCCCCTTCAATTCGATCAGATTTTTATCGGTGATCTAAATATTTTCTTTCTAATTACATTCGTGGTTAACTTTCATTAACAAAGATTCGCCGATCGTTGAAAGAGATTATTTATAAAGTTGGAATTTCTGTAATCTTGAAATGAGTTTTAGTTTTCTTTTTATGTTATTTTTGTTTATTTTTATTTTTTTTTTTTTAACATATCTGTTCGAAATATATGTCCCGAGAGATATATTGATCTTCTAGTGTTTCATCTTGAAAAATTTCCAATCGATTCTATGAGAGACGCAAGTGGAAAAAAAATCGTTAAATTATCTTGGTTAATTATATATCCCTTTCTGTTTTAAATAAAAAAGGGATTAATAACAAAAATTTGGTCTTGCATTTAGTAGTATCACTAATTACTTTATAGTAGAGCAAAGGTGTTCGTCGTGTTAAGTATCAAAAATTTCATCATCCTCATATCCGAAAGTGTTCTCGTTCTTCGATTCAAGTGCTGCAACCCTTAAGAGGGTTGTTTCTCGCTACCTACCATAAAATACGATGTTCGAGTGAGCACGTAGGTGGACACTTTGTCAGGGACAACGGAGAAACTCGCCGAGGGTTCGCAGTTTGGATCGTGGCCAGCTGACTTGGAATTGGAAAATAGAGTCGCGTATTTTCTTCTTACGATAGCGATATTTTGGTGTAGAAAAAGTAGAAATTTTTGTCGCTTTTCATTGAGGAGAAAGAGGAAAAGAAAGAAAGAAAGAAAAAAAATGAACGAAAGAAGTAGAGAGAGAGAGAGAGAGAGTCAGCTCTCGAGATGAAATCGAGGAACACGTTAATAAAAAAGAAAAGAAGACAAGAAAAGGAAAGAGGAAAAGAAAAGGAAAGAAAATGTCATCTACTTTTTATTCTAATCGTCTTTTGACATTTTTTCTTCTTTCTAGCTGTTCCAACTACTTTCTTCCTTTCTTTTTTTCTTTTTTTTTTCCTTGTCAACCTGACTCTTTCGTTTTTGATTAAAAAAGAGAAGAATAGAAGAATGACGTGTTAGGTCATGGCAAGATTTTGAAAATTAACGAGCGTACTCAAGTTTCTTTATCAACACAATAAATCACGGAGATTTTTAAATTGCCTTGATTTTTTTATTTTTCTTTTGTTCTTTTTTTCTAGACGGAGAAAAAAATTGGAGTATAGATAAAAAACGAGATAGAAATAACAACAGAGAGATAGGTAAATAGATAGATAGAAAAAGAAAGTGAGTGAGTGAAAATTAACTCATGCTTGTATATTCTATATTTAATACATCAAAAAATGACGTCTTTCAATATTTACTGATAACATTAACACGATATCAATATTTCAAATTCGATTTTAAATAAATCATGCGTAACTAAAGTAACGAAGGGGAGAAAAAATGAAGGGACTGCTCCCTATGTCTCCCTTTTCTTCGTGTATATTATTTTTTATCTTTTATTTTTTATTCTTTATTTTTTATTTATTATCCTTTTTATTTCTTTTTTTATATCTCTTTTATTTTTTATTCGCCCTAAATAAAGAGAACATCCCTCTTGCTTCTCGATAGATGTCGTCAATGCGATACGCGTTGAAGTTTGCTTCGATGTTCGTTCAAGAAACGTTTGTGTGAGTAAAGTATTAAAATTTTGTTCGCCCACGATATTTTTTGATGACGGTGATAACCATTGTCGGACGTCATTAATATTTCCAGGAATTTTCATATAAAACAAAATTCTTCGTAAATTATTCAATTCTATTCTATTCAATTAATTTATACATTAAATTAGTATAACAAACAGATATAGAATTCATAGTCATTTGTATTATTTATAAACAATACACTTATTATTATAGAGATCGTTGACAATGAATTACAACGTCGTTTAATTTCAATAGAAATCTCACGTTGAGGATTCAAGAGATATATTTTTTTTTCTTTTCTTTTTCTTTTATTTTTATTTTTTTTTTTTATTTTTTTCTTAAGAAGAAATGCGTCCGTTCGATGATAACTGTGAATTTTCTAATGAGTTTAAATAAAAATGTCTTTCTCATCAAAGATCGTCGTCCAAATTTTGAAACTTTTCGTATTTCATGAGGCCTTTATGGAAAGTGTCGTAATCCTTTTCTTTATCCTCTTTCGATAAAGATTTTTTTTTTCTTAGAGCAAGAAATAAAAGTATCGGACAGTAGATTATATTTGCTACACCTATGATCCTCATGACCCATCGAAATCCAATTTCCCTTACCAACACTCCGCCCATGATTGGTCCTTCGATAGAAAAATATAAAAAAGTTTTTTTTCTTTTTAAGGATAAACTTGTTTTAAAGAAATATTTTCTTTTTTCTCTTCTCGAAAAATTTTTCTTGAAAGTTGAAAAAAGTTTTCGATATATATATATATATATATATATATAAGAAAATATTTACCCAGAAAATAAGCAAGGCTTACAGCGACCTGTTGGATGGAGTAAACGGGGCCGTAGTTGCCATTTTGATCAACTAAGCTAGCCAACAATGGTACCAAAGCGGCGTCAGCTATACCAATGCCCAAACCCATTCCAAAATGTGGAAATATCAATTGCGACATGGTCATTGCCGATGGTATCAAAATGGCGGTAATGCCAACCAGTAACATAGCCAAGATGGCGACTCTACTGCGTCCATAACGATAGGCTATCATACCGAAAAAGTTTGTGCCTATTAAATATCCAACGCTATCCGGTATGAAGACTGTTCCTAGTTGCCATTTCTGCGACGAATAAGAATATTGAAATAAATGTATTGTTCTTTGTCTTTGTAAATCTTCGTTTACCTTAGGTTTGATATGGGTACGAAGCCAAATTGGTAAACATGGTTCCAAGATAGCCATTGGTGAAGTCGAACACCAAATTGCACCAGCGATTATTATAACAAATGGATCTGATAATAGCTGTCTCCAGTCTGTTTCATGATTGGACGACTTACGCGATAATAGAATCATATATTAAAGTCAAATTTAAGATGATCTAATAATGATTATTGAAAAAGATGTTTTAATTAAACTTACTTCTATGTCAGTCTGAATATCGAGCGTTAATATCTGTAGACCTGTTGAAAGAAGAAAAGAAAAGGAAGAATTAACAAGAGAAGGAACGTAATAAGAAAATGAAGTGTCTTAAAACAAATAAATAAATAAAAAAAAAAGAAAGAAAAATGTAAACGAAAAGTTAAAAATAGGATATTCCTGTACATATCAAAACGACGATGAGGCAGGAGACCAGCAAAAAGGGTGCCATTTTTCCTTCCAAATCATAAAGAATAGAACCTATCGGATATCCAAGAAGAACACCCAAGGCGATACTTCCAAGAACAAATCCCATGATCTTTGATCTTTGGTCTTCTTCAGGATATTGTGAGGCTACTAGGGACATCCCGGATACACCAATGCAAGCCGATGATATTCCTTGAATGCTTCTTGCCAGGAAAAGTATTTCATATGTTTGTCCAAATGCAAATACTGTAAAAAAAAAAAAAAAAAAAGAGAGAAGAAGAAAAAAAACAACAAATGATTTCAACTCACTGAATTGTGAAACATGAATACTTTCGACAATCAATTGCATACAATATTAATATATTCCAAAATAAATTTTTTATCATCGTCTAGTTATACAGCATCTTACACAGTGCGGCCAATAAAAGACAAAGATTTCCCAAAAACAAAGGTCTTGCGTATCCAAAAGCACCGGTGAAACTTCCAACAGCTGGATTAAGAATCAATTGGACGAAAGCCTTCGAACTAAGAAGGAAACCAACTCTACCATTTTCATCTTCGATAGCACTGGTGCTATTCTTTCCATCGAGTGAACAAAGATAATCTGGGATGATCGGCACTAAAAAAAAAAAAGATAAATAAATAAATAATCATATCCATTCTCGTTAGTCCTTCCGTAAAGAAATCCTTTCAAAAATGAAAGAATACTATACGTCATGGTGTTTGTACATGTTTTCTTATATTATATACGTACATATATATATATATATATATATATATATATATGCAATGTAAGAGGACATTTAGTAGAACCTTTCGTATTTACCGACCACCGTTAGAAGCACGTTGTCTAAGAAGAGACTAACATACACTACTGTCACGATGATCATGCGAGATCTCTTCAAGTTCTCCAATGTCATTCTGACTCATGGATGATGTCGTAGAATTTATTTTTTATTTAGTTTTTTTTCCCTTTTTTGCTCAAAAAAATCCAGAAACTTGTGTTCTTAAAAGCGCAAGAGTAAATGGCACATGTTGATCGATCGTTCAAAATTACGATTCCTAACCCTTGATTGAATCAATGACACTATTTTATTATTTTTTTTTTCTTTTTATTTTTCCTTTTCTTTTGTCTTTTCTTATTTTTTCTTTTTTTACGTAATTGTATTATTGAATATACCGAAAAAAATTCGTTTCCTTGGAAACATAAATCTTGCTTTTCGTAAGAGCATTCTAAAGGTAACTGAAAAGCCGAACACCCACGATCAAGCTTTTATACGGTCTTTCGAGCATGCTCGTCCTTGCGCAGAAGCTTTTACACGTTACGTAGAGAAGGACTCGAGGATACCGCGCACTTTCACGATCCGTTGCTTTTCTCGATTTATCATTATTATATACTTGCTTATCAAGGCACACCAGCCATCCTTGCTTTCTTATCGAGCTTACATACTTATGACTCGCCATATGATCTGGAAAGTAAATCGTGATATTGATAACGTGAAATGTAAAAGGGATGAGCCGAATACGATCTTTACTTGCTGAGGAATTGATTGAAATAAAAAAAAAAGAAAAAAGAAAAATGAAATAAAATAGAAGACAAGAAAAGGGATAGAAAAAAGGAAAATTGTTATAATAACGAGCACAATGAAAATGAACTTTGAAAAAATCGCGATATTTATACGAAATTTTTTTAAACCGTTGAAAATTTTTCATACCAACAAATGTCAATAATTGTACTTCGGTTAAATTTTCATTTGGATTAATTAAAATTTTTGACGAAAAGTGATAATAACGGTACTTTGAGCCCTTAGTTGGAAAACTTTTGGTTCATAGTTCTTACGGCCCTGTCATCGATATTCCTTCGATGGGACATGCACCTGTGCCTCGATTGTAAAATTACGATCGACCATAATGCAATTTTGGAAGGGGGAACGAATTGATTCTATACTATGACGTACATGGGACTACGTTATCTTCCTCAATGTGGACCATCTCTCTCTCTCTCTCTCTCTCTCTCTCTCTCTCTCTCTCTCTCTCTCTCTCTGTGTTTCACTCTCACACACTCATTTTATAACTTTCGTTAACTTAGTTTCCTCTACGCGAGTCTATAATTAAGTAATATACAGGTTCTATAAAAGTTATACGATGAAAATCATGAAAAAATTTTAATAGACAAGTTGAATTATATTTCAAACATTTTGCTTTTGTTTTATCGTAAATAAATAATTAGATTATTGAATTATATATACATACGGGTTGATTATAAATTAAGAACTATTTCATTTGTTCGGAATAATAGAGAAAATATATATTAATAAAAATTTCACGATTTCACGACGATACAAGGCATCGATTGTCCATACAAGAAAGTAGTGAACATTGAATATTTATTGAATTAAATAAGTTATTATTAATTTTGTTATAATATACTAATTTTACAATTTTTCTTTTCAATTATCATAACAGCCTAAGTAAGTAATTAAACTTATTGTAAGATAGTTTCGTATGTTTTTCATTTTTTCATTATCTCTTAACATCATTTACATTTAAAAGTATATACCATTACACGTTAGTATTTCGTTAATTATTAACTTTATGTCTATAATCATTTAATAATTTGTTCTCAAAGTAATTGATGAAAATATCAAATAATTGAAAAAAGTACATGAGAAAAAATAAAAATCATTGAACTTCCGATTCGATCGGAAGTCGAATATTTTTTATTTCGTAAAATATCTCACACATCAAATTATTAAAGTTTTCTTAATAACTATTTTTGTTGGTTTAATCTATTACTTTTAACAAAGGAGATATTTAATCGGTTCTTAATTTATATCAATAATTTATATCGATCAACCTGTGTATATATATATACATATATATATTTATATATATAAAGTAAGAATTCAAAATCTTGTTATTCTATTAATATCTAAGTCCTCCTGTTCCTCACAAATCGTTGCTTCTGTTTGTCCCATTTTCGGAGTGGCACATCTCGAAGGATACGATTCGTCGTGCTGATCTCTTCGGTTTGATGATAATCTGTTCTCTACGTAAACGTCCGTCTCGATACAATCTTTCTCCTCTAATATTAATTTCTTCTTTTTCTTTCGTTGAGACTTCGGTAAAGCATAAGCCGAATCTACGTTGCTCCTCTCGATCGGGCTGCTTTGAGGCTAAAACATAACGCCACTACTTGAACATTTACTCTGATTCTTTTTTAAGATTTGCATGAATTTTATTTTTGTTTTTTACAATCCTATATTGATATCATTATCTATCAATTTTCTAATTCATTGTTAACTTATTAATAATATTATTAAAATGTATTGATATTATTTATGAAATATATAATTTATATTAATAAATTTTATTCATACCTACATATAAATATAATATATCTGTATAATAATATAATTTATATGTATGTAATATTAATAATATTAAGATCAATCAATATTTATTTTGTATGAAATCTTATTTTGTATGGAACAATTTTTTCTGACAACATAATAGATATTCATTAAACTTTATCATCATTATTGAGTCACTCACGTCAATATTTTCGACGTATACACGTGGTACGCCATAAGAATTCTCAATTTCTCTCATCTCCGGACGAAAACCATAATTATTGTAACCTGGTGTCCTCCTGGGATCAGGACTCCTGCAGCGATTCAGTGACCTTGGATCTGGACTTGAACTACCGTAATAATTTGGATATAAAGATGGAGCTTGTAGATTACTTGTACTACCAGCACCCATGGGATGGACGTAATCGTAGAATGCTCGATTCTGTATTAGAGTCATACGAGAGAAAGATCTATAATTGATTCTCGATCGATCGATACAACGAATAAACAATATTTCTTTTTTTTTCAAATTTCATCAAACGTCAAGTGTAAGAGCAAAGATGAATACGTGGCGATCTTCTATGAAATAAAAGAAGCATAAAATGACTTTAACGTAAAATATTACGGTGAATTAATCTATAAAATAATAATAATAATAATAATAATAATAATAATAATAATAATAATGATTACACACAGAGAATCTATAAAAGGTTCACATGCGACAACGTGCTGTTAATCTAAGTAGGAAATCTATGTGAGGCTTAGAGGGAGGGAGGGAAGTACGAGGGATGGGAGGGGGCAGGTGCGTTACACAAGATTTACGATACAGTTCAGTGAACCGTGCTTGAAAAGGCTTTGAAACTAGTCAAGTGCTAAAATAAAGAAAGATGAAGTAAATGAAGGATTCAAGAAAGTCAGAAAGTCGGCTTTCGTTGATTTGAATTTTGAAATGAAAGTGTTATTTCTGATCGTTGATGTGTTCTGACCTGCCTAGCAAAAGCGTTCGCTCTTGGATCGGATGTTAAATCAACGGTAGGATCGCATCTTGGCCTAAAGTCTATCCCTCTTGGCAAGTTTGTCATCATGTAATAAGTTCTCGGAATAAGAATACCGATGATGATTAGGTAGGCCGTAGCCAATATACCAAAACAGACCACCGTGTCCCGAATTTCCGGCTCCATCAGGATAAAAGACGTCACCCAGATAGCCCAGCTAACAACTAAGCCAATCACTGTTCCAAAAAAGCACTTCCCTTCACGATAATTTCTTTGTATGTGAGCGATGAAACAGCAAACGACGAATAACATCGCCAGTAAGAATATATCGTAACCTGTAGAAATAAATAAAGATTAGAAAATATCTTGTTATTTATCTTGAAATGTTACACTTTATTTAAAATTCTTCTTTTCTTTACTTTCTTTACTTTTCATTTATTAATTAATTAATTAATTTATTTTTTTTTAAGATATAACGAAAAAATCTCTACGGTCTCAAAAGTATCATTACAAATTAGATTGAGATTTTGTATTAAAGGATTACCTAAGAGGGCAATAAAAATGAGACTCCTGACTACGATAGCAGAGTCGAGGGTGCTGAGAAAGAAATAACTGGTCGATATGGCGATTTGTACACCGAACACGAAGAACACCATTAGCCCCTGGAGGTAACCGTTTATGTGAGTGGTAAATAGACCACCCGTAGAGAATGCTAGGAATAGGGCTCTCGACAACATTACTGAAAAGAGCAGGCCAAAGGCTAACGTCGTCACGAAGATCTTCCTTGAGTTCAAATGCTCTCGAGAGCTATACTGATCGTCGTTCATGCAAAATGGTAGAACCGTTTGCAATGTAAATATATTTCCTAATATCAGAACGATCGTTAACGTTGGATTTCCATCTAGTACATCCTCCACGAAATAACGATAAAGAATAAATACGATGATGACGATACAAGCAAAAGTACCGCTAACAGCAACCGTTAAGAAAATTGGTATCCAGGTTCCTGCCTTTAAGAAACCATCTTCTGATGTACCTATATTTCAAAATATAATTCATTTTTGATAAATGTTGATCTAAAAATATCTTAGCCAGATATATTCTATATAATATGTTGTGTCTATCAAAAAGTTCCGTTCACATAGAGTTAAAACGAATATTATTTGGATATAGAAAAATATATTATTTTATGTCGACCTTTATGATTTTTAATAATAATTTTCGATTAAATCGATTTAATATTATATTGTCTACAAGACTGAGCTGAAAATTCTTAAGCGATTTTAAAAATCGATTATACCTTTTCGAGGAACTTTTTTTAATTTTTAATTTTTTTCTTTGGATTGTACAAAACTACAAGTCTAGGAACTTTGAAAGTACCTGGAGACTTTTACTAAGTCGATCCAGTCCACTCATGTATTTACGTCAAAATACGTTTGGCTTATTTTTTTTTTTTTCTTATTAATATTTGTGAAAAAAATACAAACCTCTAATTAGATCGCGTGAAACGGATCTCTTTTGAAAGTTCGCACATTGCTCGCAATTGTTAGCAAATTTTCTCAAACAGAGTTTTGGCATTCTCGGTATTCTTTTTTCCGGTAATATTCGAAATTTATTTGGCTCGATATTATACGTCGCAACATCGACGAACGAGTCCTGATGATTTTTCATAGAAACGATATATTTGATCGACTGAGCTTTCGGCAAAACTTGCAGAGTTTCGTAAATCTCTGAATTTTTAATATCTTGACGAGTGTGAGGAGTGAATCGAGGCATCACGCAAGATTCGTTTCCTCGAGGACAACTTCTCTTTCGTAAATCGTGTAAAAGTCCTGCCAACTCGATTACAGCTTTACCAATACCTAAAAGATGTGGTGAATGTGTAACCGAATTTGTACTTTTTTCGGAAAACTTTTCGATCGATCGAAGTTCTTCCTTTGCATCGATATCGAAGGATACCGCTTTTATGACGTACGATCCTGATGGCATCAGATCTGAAAAAATACAAAATTTTCTTATTACTTGATAAAATAACATTTCTAATCTATTCATGAATAATATATAAATGAATTTTCTATTATCATTAAAATATACAGATTGCATTGCATCTAGATTTTTAAGTGATTTAAAAAAAAAATAATTACTCTTCAACGAGATATTTTAGGCTAATGTTTTATCCCTTATGTCGCCAAAAAAAATTCCTAAGTTCGTGGTTTCACAATTTGAAGAAAAAGAAATTTATCTAAAAAGTCTCGAGAAGGAGTAATTGATAAAAAAAAAAAAAAAAAAAAAAATTGCTTAAATTAAATTTCATCGAAGTCTTCGAAATGTGTACCATCAACATGCGACCTGTCGAGTGGTAAAACGATCCACGTTTTTCTAGGGCCTTCGACCTTTTCTCCTTTTTCAATTGACTGTTTGATATCGCCGACGTCTCCAATAACAACGATCAGAGCGTCGGTAACGTTTTCCTCCAATTCCTGAATATCCTTGTAGTTCTTTACACATATACCAGAGGTTTTTGCTGCATCGAAGAAATAATCCAATACAAAATCAGAATTGGTTAGGACCAGATCAATAGATTCGAATCTTGTACTGATATAATGCACCATGATATTGATCAATGGCTTCGTCAAATTCTGTTCTCTGTAAGAACTGATAGGTAAGAGACTAAAATTATACAAGGGCTCGAGAATATTATTATAAATGGCAGGTACAAGGACTCCCATTTCATAATTTTCAGCACAATCAATATCAACAGCAGCTTGTAAAGTTTGCTTATAAACTTTAATCTCTTCCTGGCATGTATCGAAGATCCTTAATCCTATAAAAATTATTCAAGATTATCGTAAGCTCGTCGTGTAACTATCTTAAAAGAAAAAACAAAATTTTCATCTATCCAATCCTAATTAAATTCGTCCTTTGCTTTACCCAACGTTAAATCGGGCACGTATTCCAATTTGTTCAAGGTTTGTACGACGAAAATCGCTGTTGAAATTTCTTCGTATCCTTTGATAGACGTGACGTTACAAAAGGTCCCATAATTCACGTCGACGAAAACTGTTGGACAATGGGACCAAATAGAGATGCAATTGATTGATTTATTTATTTTTTTAATCATAGAAGAAGAAGAAGAAAGAAAGAAAAAAGACTCAAAGATTTTAATCACTTACCGGATAACATTGCCTCTCCTGGTATCTCTACGAGTGTTCGATTTTTTCCACATACTACTCGTTCCTCCATCGTAAGAACGAGCGTATCAAAGTTCAGTATCAGAAGGAAGAGCAATATGTTCATCATCGGAAATCTTGACATTGTGATGACGATTGTGATCAAACGAATCGTGATCGAGAATCGACGTCTTTGAAGAATTTTATAGATGACAACATTCTCTTTTCCCTTTTACGTTTAATTACGTAGGAAGAAAGGCAAAAAAGAAAAGAAAAAAAAAACACAGGAAAAGGAAAAAAAAGGACTATTACTTGCTATTACTTGGTCGATGAAAATCCCTCGAAGCGTTCCTTCCTTGTCGGTCCTTCGTAATTCAATATATCACGATAGTCCTTTCATCATCGATCGATTTAGCTGGACACTGGAACACGAGTCCTAGTCTCGTTAGATTTATCTCTTCGACGATTTGAGTGACGTCAATGGAAAAAAAAAGAAGAAGAATATTCGTAATTGGAGTAGATTATCGAAGATAGATGTAAAATCCTCGTAAAAGGATCTCTTTAATATTAATTCCGATTCCATCCAATAAATCCAACCACGAGAGTCATATCTCGATGAGGAATTATTATGAGTATTGGAAGCATGATCCTATCATCTCACAGATGTTTTCGACTAATACGTTGAAGTCGTTCGATAAATGTGTTAAGGATAATTCAGATCGAAGAAATTTTTTCAAAGATGAGGGACAAAGTTCCTTTTCTCTTTCTTTTTTTTCCTTTTCTTTTAAAAAAGATATCTCAACTTCGAGTACACCGAACACGCTACGTTAACACGTTGAAAGAGAAACGTTGTTAACGTAGAAAAGAAGCGTCTGATTGATTAACGATCTCCTTCATACTGAAATATTTCTCATTAATCACTAATGATTCACGAAATTTGACGATAGCTTTTTGATTATAATGACGACGACGACGACGACTCGTAGGACGAACAAGTAGCTTCATGTCGATGCCGATAACGTTTAAAATCTCGACTGACACAAAGAAATTCTCGAGCAACACTACCGTGGAAGCCATATTTCTGCCTGGCCTAGACCCGCCAGTCTATGTGCCTCTTAAACGAATTATATACTTCGGCCAACACAGTCACGTTGACTTTCTGCAGCCATTTAAGGTGAACATAATCTTTAATTGACTGACGGGGTCTTTTCCTTTTTACTTAATACCACTCCTACTAAAGATACAAAATTGTGTTACATCGATAAAATCGTTTTTAGAACAGTTCTATGTCTAGATTGTTGTCTTCTAAGGAAGGCTGACAACTGACCTTACGATCGGCCATCTTTCCATTTCTCAGCCATCTTGTCGACCTTATTTCATTACCAACTCGTTCGCTGTTGGTGTCATTACATTTCTATTTTATTTTTATCCATACTATTTTTTCTTCTTGTATTTATCCATGTTTGTTATTAATAATCAAAATGAAATTTAGTGTAATTAAATTTTTTAATTTATATAAAAGTTCATTACCTTAACAACAATTGTAATCTTACAAATGTATTTGTAAAATTTCGCTTATACACGAAGTGCCAAATTAATTATTCTTCATAAATTCAGTGCCATTATGTTTCTATTTTATTTTTATTCATAGTATTTTGTTTTCTTTTTCTTTTTGTTCTCTTTACCCACGCTCGCTATTCAAAGTGACCAAAACAAAATTTAGTATGTTTAAATTTGTCAAATTATATAAAAGTTCATTATTCCAATAAAATAAATATATTATTCTCAACAATTTCACTATCTATATATGTGTTAATTTGAAATTGTTCAATTAATTATTCTTATCTATAAATAAATTACATACTGTAACGCATAGAGATATATATACAAATAAATGTACATAATAAAACTTTCAAGTAATAATATATATATATATATATATATATATATATATATATATATGCAGTTTATAATACAGTTGCATTCATATTTATATTTATGTATACATATGTACATGAGTGTATATATCCAAGTCTGACTGATTTAGTTATCGGATGTTTTGTATCAGTATAATAGCGTTAATATTATGAAAGTCGAAGCGCGTGGGTTGCTCATAAAGACGACAAAAAACGACAAGCTTGGCTCGGGTAAGCATCGAGTTAATTAGATTCTAGCCTAACGAAACTAATTTAAACGCTTAAACCTTAAACTCGTTAAAAAGGACTATTCTCTCTTTCTCTCTCTCCCTCTCTCTCTCTTTTTCTCTCTCGCGCGCGTGTGCTCTCTCTTTCTTTTCTGCCACGTAGCAAGTAAAAGCTATAAAAATTCATTTTAAAACTTTTATATGATGCTTCTGCCAGGTAGAACTCACAAATTAATGTACATTTTACTAGGCCCTTTTGAACTTCGTTTAAAGAACTTCTTCAAAACATAATTCTCTCTTTTAGAAATTTTTAGTTATACATAAACCAACAAATATAAACAAGCGTATGTATAGGTATACAAGAAATTAATGTTGAAATTAATTTGAAGATATTTATGCAAAGAAAATTGCAATTTTATATATATATATATATATATATATATATATATGTATAGACAGTAATTATAAGAACACTTTTAATAATTAATAAAAGAAAATTGCAA
Source organism: Vespula vulgaris (assembly GCF_905475345.1). Classification (NCBI taxonomy): domain Eukaryota; kingdom Metazoa; phylum Arthropoda; class Insecta; order Hymenoptera; family Vespidae; genus Vespula; species Vespula vulgaris. Next base: position 1,818,678 of record NC_066586.1, on the reverse strand, counting down.
TGTTGTGTTTGATAATTATAAAACATATTTTACTAATTAACAAAAAAAAAAAGGAAATTGCAATCCTATTTTTGCTTTTCCACATCATCGTCATCATCGATCATTGATCATACATTTACTTTATTTTCTTATTAAATAACTACTATTTTATACATGATAATTATCCATTATAACAATTTTTATTCTCTCTCTCTCTCTTCTTTTTTTATTTCTTGCAACGATACATCGATCGTAGAGACCGCTGGTCGATCGTCCTCGAAACGACAAAACCTAGTTAAAATGCAATTCCAACGGCGTGTTGTAATTTTGTGGATGAGAACATAATGAAATCTTTCTCTCTCTCTCTCTCTTTCTCTCTCTTTCTCTCTCTCACTCTTCCTCTATCTATCTCTCGATCATTTGTATCAATTAGTATGCGAATCATTCTGATGAGATATACAAAGACAGAGAGACAGACAGACATCGAATGATTCTATACTAAAACGTGAAACGAGTTAAGTGCGATATGTAATCAGCGTAAATTCATGGAGTCATAGTGTCCACTTTGTTGTCGTTTACACTACGGAAGAATAAAGAATGCTTTTACGTCAGCTACCTATAATAGTCTAAAATAGCGTTCACTTTATGCATCATATACACCGATCATCGGAGTGCAAGGAGTAAAGAGAGAAAGAGAGAGAGAGAGAGAGAGAGAGAGAGAGAGAGAGAGAGACATAGATAGGTAAAGAGTATGAGAGAGAGAGAGAGCGAGAGAGTATAGCAACGTTAGTCGATCGATCGTTTGCTATGCGATAACGACCGGCGTCCTCTTTTTTATATAGATTTATTCTTACAATAGTTAAAGTGTATCGTTCGATTTCATTTATGAAAAATCGTAAAGATCATCTATGAGAATTAATATAGACTTTATGATGAAATAGAGAGAAATAGATAGAGAGAAAGAGAGAAAGAGATAGAGATAATGCTTGTATAAGGAGAAAAATGATAAGCAGCCTCTCAGTTTGCATTGTCCTATCGAAATCTAGATAACAAGAGTATTTTGTAATTTCGTTGGATCTTATCAAGGTCGTCCCATGACGCAACTATGCACTGTTGCGAATGTTTCGGTATAAAGCAAACGACAAATCGCTGCGTTATTGTCGAACGACATTTCGCCGACCTTAAACTCTGGGTTGACGGCGACCTGAAAATAAAGAATAAAAAGAAAGGAAGAAAAGGAAATAAAAAAAGAGTATGAGAGAGGAAAAATGAAAAGAGAAAAAAGGATGATAAAACGAAAGATGGTAAAAGCTTTTTCATGATTGTTGATGTGAATGTGCAATGTGCGTTAAACTTTTCTAAGGATCATTTAGAATGATAGAGAATAAAAGGAAGGAAAAGTTAATTAGAAATTTCTATAGGCATATACGGAAGAAGTTTCTATTTCATAATAAAATCTATGGATCTATTATATATTACCTTAAGCGTATATTGTCCTGGTTCTAACTCGGAAATATCTACCCACTGGCAATCAATATTATGTTTGTATATGTCGCTACAATTAACGGAGATTCCTTGGTCACCGTAATTTGCACATTTATATCTGTGAAAAGATTAGATATGTATATATTATTACAATATATTTATATATATATATATGTATATGAATCAATGATTATGAAAAATGCGATCTAAGTAAAAATGAAAAAATCTCCCGTAATTGGTATGCCTAAAAATAATTTTTTGTTATTATTACAACTGAATGAGATATTTGGAGGGCTACCTTTAAGATGGGATACTTTTTATGATGGCCTATTTTTTTCCAAATCAATTACTCTTTTTCAAGATTTTCTAGACTAATTTCTTTTCTTTCGGTAATCGTAAAAAAAAAAGAAAAAATAATTAACCTAAAATGTTTCGATAAAGTGTGACTGATATCTAATATCAACTTTTGATTCATCCCTGTATAATGACAGATACTTCGCTCGTTCTTATAATTTTACCGTGGCTCAACTCCTGGAATACATTGATTATCTTCCAAACAAAAGGATGCTTTGTGACCCTCTGCCACTTTGTTGCCACTCGAGTCGATGATGTCAAATGTAGCAAAGACTTCCATAGAGTGATAATGCCTATAAAAAGAATAGCAACGTTTTAATGGATTACTTACTCGAACCTCGGCACTCGAGCATGTCTCCTTGATCCATAGATCATACTTTCCAAACGATCTATTATCCACGCCATTTTTACACAACCAATTCAATGCTTCTACGAGTATTACGGCAACGTAACAAGAAACATTGAAAAGCTAGCAAGGTCATTCTCATACTATTACATGTATGTATATGTACGTATTATGTAGTACACGTAAAAATTCATCATCCCTTTTATATTTCACCTTACACGATCTATCAAAATGTTAACGTAAAACAGATGATCGAGATAACGAGATAAATTGATTTATTAATGAATTTTTCAATCAATTTTATATATACTTATATAATATGTTTGAAAAAAAATAATGCGAATGAATCATTTTTTAATTTTCAGATTATATAATATCGATAGACGATTGTATACTTTTATAATCAGATAGATCGTAATAACAATATTTATCAAACTTAATTTATAATATTTTATCGAGAAATGATAAGCGCGAGAGAAATGGAAGTAGTTTTATTTCACGATCTAAAAAAAAAGAGAATATCATTTTTTATTGAAAATTTTATCATTCAAAATTTCTATCAATATTTTTCTTTGTCTTCTTAAACTTCGAGAAAATGAAAAATAAGGAACATGGAAGATCACGTAAAAATTTTATATTTTTTTATGTCCATCGTGATAGATCAAAAAAAAAAAAATAGAAATATATACATATATCGATAGGGATTTTATCGTAGTCAAGATTTTCCTGTCGCAAGAGAGACGTCATTCGCTTATCAAAACTCACATGTGACACATGTGCCATTCCCATAAATGTTTAGGTACAGCTGGTCGGAAGTCAGCGGTTCCGGCATTTAAAATCCTTGCGGTGAACCTCAAGAGCCTTCTGCTCTCAAAATGCCAATTATATGATTCCTTTTGAACTTTGTAGGCACGCGAAGCCACGCAATTTTCTTCCATAGCACATTGAAGCCAGTAAAGCTGACGATCCTCCAAATGAGCTGTCCTCATTAACTCGATATGATCAAAAATGAGATCAGGCATATCTCGAGAACACACTACACCTGCTACGTTCTCGTTCATACCTATGTTATATATTTTTTTTTATAATTCTTTTATTAATACATCAATTGATATAATAATATATATATATATATATATATATATATATATATATATATAAAGTGAATATATCAAATTTATTATTATGAACATTAATATAATTCTATATCTTGTTATCTGCATAGATATAAAATCTTAAAAAGAAAAAAAAAAGAAATTTAGAAATTTCAATCTTGATAATATTATTTCTAGACATTAAGTAATATTTTAGTTTTAGGAATTAAGAAAATCTAATTAATTTTATTATCTAATTAAAAATAAAATGTATAATTTAGAATTAAACGTTTAAGTAATATAAAATAATAATTAAAATAAAAAAATATATATATATCTGATCTGGTTGAATTGTAATAAGAATTTCAGCTGTTATAATACGTACCTGGACAATCAGGAATTCTATCGTGTAAACATTCAACCAGATTCTTTTCATCCCCATGACACCGTATACCACTAATCGCTATGGGTATAGTCTCGCCGACAAAATAGTTGCTTTGTGTCGCGTCGGAGGCGTAGCCAAGGCCTAGTTGACGACAGACCACCCCTGCTTCGAAGAGGGACCAGCCGTCGCCACATACGACACCCCAATCTGGAACGACAAACGCTTGTATTTATGTACCTAACTGTGTATCCACGTTGTGTTTAAGTTTGCCGACGATCCTCGGTGATTAGATTGGAAAAAAAAACTAAAGGAAATATACGAAAGAGAAAGGAAATCACTATAAAATAAATAAAAGTATTTAATAATAATTTCATCATCATCGTCATCATCATTATTATTATTGTTATATTTTTATATATATTACCCTGTGATTTTATTATATTTATTATTATTATCATTATTATTATTATTATTATTATTTTTATTGTTGTATTTGAATGAATTAACAAGATTAATTTACCAGCTGTTCCCAGTTTAATTTCAAGTCTACCCTCGTTATGAACTCGACCTCCAGCCAATCGTAAGGCCATGCCCTGCTGATGCATATCCTTGATCCTCGACTTTGCTTGTTTCTCTTTCAAAGAGGAAGACAATGACAATTTTTCTTCTTCGTGAGAACAAATAACACCGGCAGCTTCGTTACTCTCGCAATCAGAATTTCCCCATCCATCAAAACGACATTTGGAAAGTTCCTCTTCTGTACCGTCGCAATAAATGTTATCCATCCAGTATTTTCCTGAAAAAAAAAAAATCAATCTTGCAATCTACAATGATTTTCTTCGACCAAACGATTCTTTTTTATTATTACATTAGACGAGGTTAATTAAATCAGTAAATTCTCTTAATTACCTTTAATTATTTATTTCAACGAGTTCATACTAGTTAAAGAAAAAAAAAAAAAAAGGAAAAAAGATCGTTCTTTTTCTTTCACTTCGAATCCTACTATGTCTGACTAATTTCGAAGAAAATGAAAAATAAAGTAGTGGTCCTTAGATAAACGCTGTTTCGAAGAGGAAGAAAAAAAGAAGAAAGAAAGAAAATAAGAAGATGAAGAAGAAGAAAGAAAGGATAAGGATGTATTATCGTAGTTTCAGAGAAGGAAAGAACAACAAAAGGCTTTCTCACTTCTGGCCTGTCCAAAATGACTGTTGGTTGTCGGTTTAATTGCACCGTCGAACCCTAATTGCCTGCAAACCACATTGGCCTCTAAATAATCCCATTCGTCGTCGCAAATACTGCCCCATTTACCCTCGTGCAATATCTCTATATTTCCTGGATGACAAATGAAAAAAAAGATAAAGAATTAAAAATAAAAGAAGGAGTAAAAGAAGGAATAAAAGAATAAAAAAAAAAAATGGTTCACTCAATATTCTCAACGTGATCGGTCGTAATGATCTAAATTAAGAATCTACGATATCGCGATGACGTTCGAATTTTATAATTCCCGCGAAAAGGATCTCTGATAAAAAGACTGAAAGAGAGAGAGAGAGAGAGAGAGAGAGAGAGAGAGAGAGAGAGAGAGAGAGAAGTCAGCCGTTAAGCCATCCATTATTATTACATCGGACTGATTGGCGCGCGAGAAGATAACGCCAATAAAAAGTTTATTACGCTGGCAATATATCCATAAATTTCATTTTACCTTCGATTAATATGAATATGAAAAATAAAAAATATTTTTAAAGATATCGATAAACTTTTTTCATTTGTTAAATATATGAATACGTAACATGTAATATACGCATAGATAGATAGATACATGTGTTAAGTATAGATACATAAAGATATATATATATATAGAAAAATATAATATATAAATATGTATATACATACAGGCATACATATATATATATATATATATATATACTTTTATATATATATGTACATGTGTGTATATTTGTATATATCTATATAGACTACTATTCGCGGTATCGCCTAAGTACGTCACGTACATATGCGTTATGTGCGTCGAGCAAGTACATAGTCGTTGACATAAATCTTACTTGCGTTGACCTCTTTTTAATCAGTCGTTACACAACGTTAGTAGTACAATATATCGAATAATTGTCAGCCGATAAAAGTATATTTTTTTATTCGATCAAGTTCCGCGTTTAAAGAACCCTTAAAATACGATATAGATTTCGTCCTATCATAAATGTTTATACGATGTGATTTTTAGCGGGAAATTTGAAATAGTATACGATCTTTCAAATGATTTTTTTCTCTCTTTCTTTTCTTCTTTTTTTTTTTACTTTATTAAATCATTATTGTTTTCTTTTTCTTTCTAATTGTTCAAAACGTACCTACCTTCGTAATCACCATTCTCACCACCAACCAACTTTATCGCACCCTCTTGCTTCTTCAATTTTCGGAAATCTCTCTTTAGCTTCTTCACCATCCGTGCCTTTTTAGCACGTACCATAGTTGATACATTATCGTCATCGGCGATCACGTAAAGATCAAACAAAGCCGATACGATCGTCATTAAAACGAGCAGCCTTCTCTCGCTTAATAAATTATTCAATCTCATCTTTCGGATCTTTCTTTTTCATTCAAATTTTCTTATAATCTCCCTCTCTCCCTCTCTCTCTCTCTCTCTCTTCTTTTTTTCTTACTTATATCGTCACGAATAAAATTTTTTAATATTATTGACAAAATTCGACATTTCGAAAACCTTCATAAAAAAGCATGGCGATCAATGATTCATTCCTTTTAATGTACCGATACATTTGGCAATGACAATTGTAATTAGATAAAAAATTTCTATCATCGATCGTTAAAAGGTCAAAATTTAGAGGAAATCTTTCTTCGAAATCGTTCGTCCCGCGAACGTCCGTCTGGACACATTAAAAAACTTAAGCAACACGTGTATTTCGTTTACTGTTCTCCGGACTACTGATGCGTGCACCGCCGATCACGCAATGTAATATCTTTGCTCTCTCGTGTAACGCAAGAGTATCGTCTACGTAACGCAACGAATGATGTAGTATACACCATATGTGTGTGTGTGTGTGTGTGTGTCTACGTAGAGGTTCGCACTTCTTAAGAGGCGCACATGCTAGATCGTTTCTTTTTCTCTCTTTTTACAATCCCCCTCCCCTCTCTCTTTCTTTCTCTCTTTCTCTTACTCTTCCAAAGTAGTTTTTCTCATGGTCGTGATCGACAGTGATGAAACGATTGAAATTGAAGACATTTCCAAATTAAAAGATTCAGTTTAAAGTTACATGTATAATCTGATTCCTTTTTTTCTTTTCGAGTAAACCGAAATTTCAAGTTACATCATTTTATCCAAAAAAAAAAAAAAAAGAAAAAAAAAGGAAACATTTGTGAACGTTAATTATTTCGAATTAAACGAAAATTTATAAGTTTCATCACTTCATCGTGAAAAAATTTCCAAGAGTTAAATCGTTCTATCGGACAAATATTTTCTTACTTTTTGATAAAAAAAAAGAGAGAGAGAGAGAGAGAGAAATATTTGAAAATTACGTTTTATCCAAAGAAAATCGTATAAGTTGCGCTATGAAAAAAAAAAAGAAAGAAAAACGTGATATATCGTTCGATTTACGAATTTTTAACTGTTATCCTATTTTTCAAGAAAGAAAAGAAAAAAAGAAAAAATGTAAACAATTCTTCTCAAAAGAAAAAATACGATGATCAGATTTCATATAATTCTTTTTTTTTTCTTTTTCCTTTTTTCCCTTCTTCCTATCGTTGGTAAAGCATAGCTATGCGCTATGTTTGACATCGTGGAAATATGCGCAATCGTCGAGTCACTACCAAAGAAGGCTTTAACGTACTACGTAAGTACGGATCGGATTCTTCGGAGAAATTCTTCGAATTCCATTGATGCATGGCCGAAGGTTTCGATAGGGATCGTCGAAGACGTTATCCGGCTGTTTCGTCTAAAGCGCACGAGCAGCATTGCCCAGCTAAACGTGGCGCCATTGTTCGTTTCCTTTGAAATTCATTATCTCATGACCGTTCGTCAAAGTGATGGTGGTACTTAAGGATTCTCTTTTCCAAGAAGAAATCTAAAGAAGATGGCAAACTTCTCATCCTTAATTTATTCATTCATTTTTTTATTATTATCATGATATTTTTACTTATCTATTTCTTACTTATTCTTCCTTATACACTGTGTCGAAGTATCGCTTAATACGCCCGAGTAAAATGGATGAACGATAATGAAATTCGTTATCTCGTGAAAGTGATACTATAGGATTCTCTTTTCTAAGTGTTTTAACAAGATGGCAAACTTCTCACCGCAATTTATTTATTCGTGTCTTTTTCTTTTTCTTATTATTTTCATTATTTCTGTTTTCATCTTGTACCGTATCAATGTGCCGTATCTTCCGCGAAGATACATAAAATGGATAAGTGATTAAAAGAAAGAAATAGGGATAGAAGGCAATTTGATCTCTAAGGAAAAAGATCTGGACGTTTAGAAAGCCTCTGCGGCTGAGCAAAACGTGGTCGTTGTTATTCGATACGTTAGTCCGTATCGTTCGGAGTTTCACAATCGTTTGGATCGTCGATTCGAAAAGGGTAACGTTGATTATTGATGGAAGAGAGTGAGAGTGGTGAAAGAGAGAAATAAGAGAATAGAAGGAAAGAGAAGAGAAGGAAAGAGAAGAGAAGAAAAAGAAGAAAAATATCGTAATGAAAAATCAATCTAAAAGAAAGAAAGAAAAAAAAAGAAAAAAAAACGAGCAAATTTATCATTTCAAATTAAGATTATTAATTCGAACGGCTTTGAATCAATCTAACTTGTGTAGGATATTTTTTCTTCCTGGAGTTGTTAGATCGTGAGCTCACGCTACTCGTCATCCACTCGACGAGGACGGTTATGAAAAAAAAGAAATGAGAGAAAGAGAGAGAAACAAAAAGAAGAAGGAAGTACATATATATACATATATAATTCGAATAACAGGCTCCTTTTGACACGCTTCGTTTCATGGCGTAACCGCGACTAACGTGGCGAAGCAATTATCGTAAGCTATTAGTGAAAACGGCCGACGGCTAAATTCTTGACATACTTCGAATGTGAGCCTTCCTATCGTAAGGGATGGAATCATTTGGATCCATTAAGGAAGCAAATAAAAAAAGAAGGAAAAAAGAAATTCGATTTCTAGATCTCAAGTACTCTTGATCACCTTTGAGGAACTTTGATCGACATCGAGTCGAATAAAAAGATGTAATTATTCGATTTACGTAATCCTTAAAAGGTATAGGATATATATACATATATACATATATATCTATATATGTATATATATATCTTTATCCGTGTACGAATTTTGAAATACGATTTTAAATAGTTCTTTTTATTTTTCCTTTCTTCTTTGTTTCTTTTTTCTTTCTCTTCTTTTTTTTTATTTTCTTTTCCTAAAGCAAATAAAAGTATGTGTGGGCGACGCAGCCGCGTTACATGAATTATTTATATCCAATCTATAAATTATAAACTCGTTCTCGTACGACGTATGTATGTCCGATGATATACGTCAATGTCTACTACTCCTACGATTGTAGAGAGAGGATCGTCTGTATAGCGTGAACGGGGAAAGTGGGACAGTAGAGTTCTTTTTCGTTTGGACAATGGACACCATAAATTGCGAGTACGTATACGTTATGACGTTTACATCAAAAGTAAGTACGTAACTACGATTCGCAGGTGAATTCGTAAGACGATCTTACCACTTCTATGAATCTATGTACTTTCTAATATTATTCTGTCATGCTGAAGCGATTACAATAATAATAACAATAATAACAACAACAACGATTGTCATCGTGTTATGTATAAACGAAAAGAAAGAGTAACAAAAAAGAAAAGAACAAAAAATGATAACAAACAAAAATCAATAAAATTACTTTTCCAAAATCGATAAAATATTCGAATGTCGCGCGACCTAAAACGTCGCGATATCTCTCGTAAATTCTCGGAACTATCGACTGGAACGTCGACCGGCTCGCTATGTCAATCGTTAGAAAACTAGGAACAACGATCCCTGATTTCGCGTATCATATGTCTGTATATATATATGTATATATACACACACATATATGTAACACACATCGTGGCTTTGTAAAATTTTGAAAATGGCGGGCTTTTTTTGAAACGACGATTCTCCAAGATGGCGGTCATCGAGGTAACAACCGCCGAAGACAGTATTATACTAGGGACTCTACCACGCCCAATCGTCGACGTCCGCGCGTCTATCCCTCTCTTATAATTTCTCTTCGTCCCACCAACGAAGAGCGCGGCATGCGCTTTCGCGCGTCATCCTTACTCGTCCTCTGCCATTCGTCCTCCCCACCACCACGTCGACAACTCGTCCGTGGCGGCGACACAACGACGGTGGCGGTGGCGGCGGTGGTGGCGGTGGCGGTGGTGATGGTGGTGGTGGTGGTGGTGGTGGTGGTGGCGGCAGCGGCGGTGGACGGCGGCGACCGGCGGTGGCGGTGCATCGCGCCTCTCTCACAGCCACGGAGCATGCCAGTCGGTTTTTATCCATTGTACGGTACGGTACACGCAAGACTTTCGACGTTTACAATAGTCGTGCCTGTGGGGCGCTTTAAAAGACGATCACGAGGGACCGTCTCTCTCTCTCTCTTTCTTTCTTTCTTTCTTTCTTTCTCTCTCTTTCTTTCTCTTTCTTTCTCTCTCTTTCTATCTATCTCTCTGTCTCTGTCCGTCCATTCTCTTAGCTTTTCGCACGTTCTGTGTGAGAGCGCGAACGACAGAAGAAGAGAAAGAAATTGTAGCAGTAGTGGTAGTGGTGGTGTGGTATAGTAGCAGCAGCGGTAGTAGCAGGAGCAGAGTAGTAGTATAGTAGTGTAGTAGCAGTGTAGTAGAGTAGGAGAAGTAGGTGGGGGTGGTGAAGGAAGAGGAATAAAAGGAGAAGGAGGTGGTAGTGGTGGTGGTAGTGGTGGTGGTGGTGGTGGTAGTGACAGTAGTGGTGGTGGTGGTGGTGGCGGTGCTGTTGTGGCGGTGGTGGTGGTGCCGGTGCTGCTGGCGGTGGTGCTGGTGGTGGTGGTGGACCGCGGTTCGATAACCGACGAATCGCATCGTTGCAAACCGGCCTGGACCGCATCGTCGGATACGCGTGCTCTCCTTCAAAAACGGAAGGAGGAAAAAGAGAAACATCATTCTGCCTGTTTCCTCGTGGCCAACTCGACAACAAAAGGATCGACAACGAGTGACCCGGCATAAAGTTCGAGAGCGCACAACTAACGTGCAAATACGAAGTAAGAGAAATAAAAGAGGTGCGCGCTCCCTCACGGCAGCGGTGCCGGCAGCCATTGCGTTTTCTTCTTCATCGTGTCTCCTCTCGCTCTTACGATCGCGCGCTCCTCTGCGTCGATACGGTTGCGTTATACCGGGTGTACCCGAACGGTACTTGCCCCCTCCCCTTTATTTTCTCCTTCTCCCACTCTGTCTCTTTATCTATTTCTTTCTGTCTCTCTCTCTCTCTCTCTTTCTCTCTCTCTTTCTCTTTATACCACATACACACACACACACACCATCTTTCGTTTCATCGTTCTCTTCGTCGTTGACTCGTGTGTCTCGTGTTGAACCACGCGAGTTTCAATGTCGATGAGTTTCGACGTCGCTCGTGACTCGTGTTCGTTACGTACGTACGACTAACTCCGTCGATAAAACAGAGCTCCCTCTCTTTCTCTCTCTCTCTCTCTCTTTCTCTCTCTCTCTCTCTCTCTCTCTCTATCCTCTTCTTAACCACTCTCCTACATATCTCTCGCTTCCATCTCTTTCTCTTCCTCGCGTATATGCACGCTATGCACGTGCATTCAATACATGTGCGTGACACGCACGTCGAGCCGGGTCTCTTCGAGTGACGTTAACCTCATCCTAATCTACTCGCGTCCTCTTGAAATCTCGAACGAGAGCTTATATCCGGCGATTTTCTCACGTTAGTCGAGTATCGTACTATCGATTCGACTGTTTTTTTCCTCTTTTTCTTTTATTTTCATTTTTCTTCTTTTACTTTCTTTTTTTATTGTATTTTCCTCCCACAACTTTCATTACTTTATTCGAATTAACACTTTTATTCTTCTATATTTTCATAATGCTTTTTTTACTTTTATAAACAAGAAAGTGTCAAAATTTTTATATTATTCTATTATTCTATTTGTAATCCACAATTTTCTATATTATTATTTCTATATTCTAGCTATTTTTATGTTATTATTTTTACATTTTAATTTTGTTTTCTATACGAACGAAAGGAAGATGATAATAATCTTATGATTCGTTACGACTCTTATCGATAGTTCAATAGTAATACTATTTAAGAAGATGTGAGATTGTTACTTGTACGAAATACGAAGTAATCGATTATTTTACGATCGATTTATCGATCGATCGAACGCTTTGATAATCGATCGATAGCTCAATTTCAGTTGAAAAGAAGTTCGATCGTTTTCCTAGGTCAAAGAGAGAAATGGGGGTAGGGGGTTGGAAGGGGATAGTAGGATGTGAGTAGAGGGATTGGAACGGTCGATTCTTGTCAAACATCGGGATAACGGTGTTACAAGGAAATTTATGTGACAAGGATATTAGACGACGAGCAATATTCACCAACGCAGAAGATCGATGCCTAAATCTTCATTTTCTTTTTTCTTTCATACGGTGAAAGCTATGGTCTCTACGATATTCCTTTACATTGCTCCTTATTCATGTATCTTTTTCTATTTCTGTCTATCTCGTCTAGACAAAAACGATAGAATCTTTAATGCAAATAGAAGGAGAAAGGAAGAGAGAAAGAGAGAGAGAGAGACAAAAATATATATATACTACAACCTATGTCTGTTTAAAAGGACGATAAAAATCTCTAATATAAATAGAAGAGAAAAGCACAAAGAGAGAGAGCGAGAGAGAGAGAGAGAGAGAGAGAGAGAGAGAGAGAGAAATATATTACGAAAACGAAACGAAGAAAAAATAGTAAAACAAAGATAGATATTTCGCGCGAAAACGTCTCTCTCTATTTCTATCTTTTTCTCACTTCGCCCTAATCTCTTTTTATCTATTTTGTTTTTTCGCATGTACTGTATTATGTCAATAAATTTTTCTTCCTCTCTCTCTCTCAATCTCTCTCTCTCTCTCTTTCTCTCTCTCTCTCTCTCTTTCTTTTTCTCTTTCTCTCTCTCACTTTCTTTCTCTTTATTTGTTTCTCGTTTTCATTTTGTGTCTCTTTGTTCTTTCGAATGTATCATCGTCGTGAAATTTTGACTTTTGCTCCTTCGGGAAAAGGGAAAAATTAGAGTGAGGGTCAACGATAAAGAAAGAGAGAGAGAGAGAGAAAAGAAAAGGGGAGAGAGATAAAGAGAGACCTTCTAAACGGTCAACATTTTCTTTTTCTACTTGATTCCTCGATGAAAGAAAGAGGAAATACCCGTCATACGATTAAATAAATTTAATACATAAATCATTTTAGAGAAATCTTCTCATTTTCTTTTTATATTGTTATTATTCTTTTAACAATTTAATCATAAATAAAATTTAATCGCGTACATTGTCACGTCTATCGTCTGGCATTATTATTTAATATTATATCCCGATAACTATCCAGTAAAATATTATCAAATAAAAATATTCAGATATATTGTAATTAGCGAAGAAAGAAGTTCGCACTAGGTGCAAATTGATTGGAAAATTTATTATACCGAGGAAAGTCGAAATTGAAAGGAAGTAAAGATATAATCACACGACCAGAGGAACTCGAGGAAAAAATCCATTAATATTCCGTAGCTGTTATGCAAGTTTAATCAGTAAAAAAAATAATAAAGAGTAGTTAGATATTCCTGGATCGTGGATTAATTGAAGAAAAAAGAAAAGAGAGAGAGAGAGAGAAAAAAAAAGAAAAAAATTCTTTGCAAATAGAAGAAAGTCGAAATTAAAGGAATTAAAAATGTAATCACGTGATCAAAAGGACTCTAGCAAAAAAATCCATTAATATTCCGTCGCTGTAATACAATTTTAATTAGTAAAGAAAACGGAGAGTAATCGCGGATCGTAGATTAATTGAAAAAAGAAGAAAAGAGAAAAAAACAGAAAAAAGAAAAGGAAAAAAAAAGAAAGAAAAAAAAAATTTCTTTTGCAAATGAAGAAAGTCGAGGAAATTAAAAAAAGAAAAAATATAATCGCGTGACCGTAAAGGACACGAGGAAAAAATTTTATATTCCGTTTAATATTTCGTCAGAGTTGTGTAATAAAGACAAGGTGCGACATATGTAAGTAAGTACTTATGCATATTGTCTAGCTCGAATAGACTTTTTTTTATCCGGAAGAGAACGTCATCTAATTTAGAAGTTTTGTAATACTTTTCATTAGTCGCGTATTAGAAGCTTAGAATCCTTTTGGAGAGGATCCAATTATCATTTGTTATACTTCTTCTTGTTGTACTAATCTATAACGCTTAGCTTCCTTTCTGTTATATCATCGAAATTTCATTCAATTTCGAAAACGATTTTTTTCCTGTTTTATTATTACTTCCTAATTTTGTTCGAAAATTTCAAATCGATTTGAATAATGGATATTCGACATTTTGATAACGAAATGTACATTCGTACATTATTAAACGACTGAGAACGATGATTGTTCTGACGTCGAACGATCGTCGTTCGTCGTACTCGTCATCGTCTGGTCGGAAGTTATTCGAGATAATTTTCACGTGGGCTTCCGACCTCGTCGAGATCTCTCTCTCTCTCTCTCTCTTTCTCTCTTTCCAGAGAATATATGAATATAATTTCAAATAAGTATTTGTGTGTATATAAGTATATAAGTATGTATTACAAGGAATTAGACACGAACCATCGCTAATTTTATATTATTAAATATAAATACTAATAATGAATTGAACAAAAAAAAATTTATGTATGCGGTGTTTTACGTATTAATTTTTTATTAATATTTAATAATCCAAAATTAGTGCGTGTATATATATATATGTTTTATATATATGTATATATATATATATATATATATATATATATATATATCTTATGTGTATATATGCAAGATGTTTGACGTGTAACAATTTTTTTTTTATTAATACTTAATAATACAAAACGATCGGATCACGTGTATACTTCGTATTACATAAAGAAACAAGCTATTAAAAGGAACTTCACGTCATTAATTATCACGTGTCTTTATTAATAATATAATACCAATTATATACGCGTGATAGAGATATATGTGTAATTACAATGAAAAAGAAGGAAAGAAAGAGAGAGAGAGAGAGGGTGTTGTTACACGAGAAGCTTTGTTATACAGTAATTTGATTCAGGGAACACTATGAAAATTAACTTAAAATATTGCATGCTCACGAAAATGTGCAACCCATCATGCAAGCTTGACGATCGTAGGAGAGGAAAGGGGTAAGGAGTTATGAGGGATGAGGAGTAAGGGAGGAGTAAGGGAGGAGAAGGAGAAGGGTGGGAGAGAGGGCTGGTTAGCTATTTCATCGACGGTCGTATCGAGACACGATGAAAAAGGTTATTGGATTACTTCTGGGTATCAGGTGTATCAGGTGGTTAGACGCATCGTTATCTTTATCCGCTCGGTACACCTGCTTCGCATATCACATAGATATTATATGCACTCACCTCGACGTATCGTGTCGCGGGATTCGCCTGCGAAATGCAAATGCGAACAATAATAATAAATGCGTGCCTTCTCGTAGAATGTATGTATATATGTATTTATGTATGTATGGATGTATGTATATATGATGTATGTATGTGTGTATGTGCGTGATAGCTATATATGCATATATACAAACGTGACTACGATGGCGCGTCTATAATACTTTCGTGAAATACGATTCACTGAAATGTTTTTTTTTTCCTTTCTTTCTTTTTTTTTTTTTTGTTATTGTTTCTGTCGTTGTCGTCCTCGTTGAAATGAATCGAATAAAACCCGTCACTTTTTCGTTATTTTTTCTTTCTTTCTTTTTTTTTTTTCTTTGATCATCAATGAATTATTTTACGAGCGATTTTTTCAACTTATAATGAGAATAATAATAAATGCGTACCTTCTTGCAGAACGTATGTATACATGTGCGTGCATGCATGTGGATAGCTTATATAAGCATGTATGCATATATATATATATACACACACAAACGTGACTACGACGATCCATCCATAATACTTTCACGAAATACGATCCATTGAAATGTCTTTTTTTTTATCCTCTTTAAAAACAATCGAATAAATATCGTCATTTTTTTCTATTTTCTTTTTTGTATTTTTAATTAATTATTTATGAACGGTTTTATAAAAAAGTTTTTTTTTTTCAATACTTGAATAAATAGATTTCAATTCGAGCGGAGAATTTCGATACCAACGATCGATAACGTAGTTTTTGACGTCAATCGTATGTTAATTATCTCAAAAAAAAAAAGAAAAGAGAAAAAAGGAAAAAAGAAGAAGAAAAACCTACGCGAGTCGAATAATAATAAGAGAAGGAAGGAGGGAGAGAGAGAGGGAGAGAGAGAGAGAGAGAGAGAAAGAGAACGAGAACTTACATCATATGAAATTAACAATCGATGAGACAATCACGAATAATCTTCTTTTTCTCAGGTGAATATTTTTCAAGAAATTTCCTCACCGTCCTTTGGTCCAATCATAAAAAGAAGAAATCTCGTCGATGGACGACGTCACATTGTTGAATCTTCGAGGAACAAGAAAAGAAACAAGAAAAATCCGTCGTTGATTTTTAGTTTATATCCAAAAGATATTATTCAGGATATCGAAAAAAAAAGGAGGAAAAAAGAAAAGAAACAAGATTGAAGAATAAAAACAAGAACAAGAAGAATAAGAAAGAAGAAATCAAATTAGCTGCTTGTCATATTGACTTGTGTTGGTGAATATTATAAAATAAATATATATATATATATATACGTGTGTGTACGATATGTTCGAAGGAAGACAAATTCGTTGTCTTGATACTTCGTTGAAAAAGAGATTGAAATAGAAAAAAAAGAGAAGAAAAAAGAAAAGGAGGAGAAAGAGAAGGAGAAAAAGAAGAAGAGTCGAGCTCGGATAGAAACGTTTCTAATCTCATTTCTAATCGAGGAAGAAACGAGGATCGAGTTTTGCGATGCCACGAAAGTGGTGTGCAAAGGATCGTGCGTTAAAAAGGATCATCACACACCGTGGATACACGTGAGGGAGCTTGTTCGATTAAAAGAAGATCTAGCAAACGAAAGTGAGAGATAGAAAGAGAGAGAGAGAGAGAGAGAGAGAGAGAGAAAGAGAGAGAGAAGGAGAAAGAGAAACAGAGAGAGAAACAGAAACTCGCCCTGAATTTAAACGAGAAAACAAGTCCTTTTTGATCTCTAGCCAATAAGATTTCTCAAGCTTTTGCGTTAGGATCTTTGGCAAACGTCACGAAAAAAAGAAAAAGACAGAGACAGAGAGAGAGAGAGAGAGAGAGAGAGAGAGAGAGAGAGACAAGGACGATGAAACACAGTCGATAAACGCGCATTTCGCGCTTTTATTCATTATTTCTCTATCCACTTTCTTTCCTTCTTCCTCATTTTCTTTCCCTACTTCTTCTTCTTCTTCTTCTTCTTCTTCTTCTTCTTCTTCTTCTTTCGTTTCTGCTTCTTAGTTTAGTTTAGTTTTATTTTATTTTGTTTTGTCTTTTATTTAATTTTTTCTTTAATTTTTCTTCGTTTTTTATTGATTGATTATTCATGATCTATGAGGCGAACGATGACTCCATCGATCACAAAGAAGATAAAGACGTGCCAATGTTAACGAGTATTTTATCAAATCAGAAAATCTTCCTTTATCTTTGATCATTTATCGAAAGATCGAAGTTAAAGATTTAAAGGGAAACTGAGATAATATTTGGTGACTATTATATTATAGATAATAAGCGATATGTGTTACGAGTGGATGATCCATCTTGAATATAGACCGGCCTTGAAAATTACAGATTAATGAATTCTCCTCTTCCTCTCTCTTTTTCTCTCTTTTTTATTTTGTCCCTCATTTCACTTATTTTTGTTCTTCTTTTTCTTGTTCTTCTTATTCTTCTGCTTATTCTTCTTGTTCTATACATTTTTCAAATATTCTTTTGGAGAGGACGAAGAGAAGAAAGAGCACTCAATTAAGGTCATTGATTCGTTCGAAAACATTTCGTTGGAGTCCCGCAGATGGGAGCTCGGTTGGCTGGACCCGACGGGGTTGTGAAAATCCTCACGAGAAGAGATCGAATCGTAGAAGTCTTGAAAGGACATATCGTTCGAGTATCAACGCTCGTAGTAGTACCTTTGGTACTACTTTTAGCGTTTCTAGATCCTCGTTATCGTCCACCATCTCGATCCTCGTACCGAGCTTATCCTAGCTCACCCTTCTCCCTCCTGATTCGGCCGCGAAAACTCGATCAAGCTGGAATTGATGGAGTTGGAGAACATCGTGGCCAACACTGTGTACCTCAAAGCGAGAGAAGGTAAGAATTTTTTTCTATGATATTTATATTATATTTATATTATCTCCTTTTCTTTCTTTTTTTCAAAATTTTTTCACTTTTATTATTATTATTATTATTATTATTATTATTATTATTATTATTATTATTGATTCAACAATTTTAATTTAATGAATTCATATTTAATTTGGCATCATTTATTCGAATAAAAAATTGCTCAACGAAGTTATAGATCATTTAATTTATTATTTTTTAATGATTTGAATAAAGAGTGATAAAAGAAAGTTAGATCATCTGATTGTAAATAATTTGAATTGAAAATGTTGAAACAACAAAAAGTTAATTCTAAATATTTTGAATTTAAGAGTGTTAACGCACAAAGTTGGATCGTTTAATTTTAAATAATTTCAATAAAAAATTTTTATTTTAAAAAGTCGAGGGGGTCACTTAATTTCAAAACGATTTAAATTAAGAATTTATTCTTAATAAACTCCATTTAATTTTTTCTGAATAATATAACATGAATTATGAATCTTAATGAAGTTAGTTTTAATTTAATCTTAAACAATCTTAATTAAGAATTTCTTTATAATAAATTTAATTTTATTTTGTGCTAATAATATAAATTAAGAATCTTAACAAACGTAATTATAATATCATCTCGAAGTACTTAGATTAAAAAGAAAAGAACTTTTCTTTTTAAAAAAGCTTTTTTTTAACAAATTTAGTTTAATTTTTAAACAATTGAAATCAACAAAATTTAATCTTTTGTCCTTTCTCTCCATCATTTCGAAGCATTCTATTAAAACAATAATTTCTTTTTAACAATTTCTTCTCTCTCTATAAATATATAAAATATACTTTATTATTTAATGCATTTAATGTAAAATTTGATAGACACGTCAATTCTCTCGCAATAAAATATCAAACGAATTACTAATGACGTGTGTTTTCTTTCTTTCTTTTTTGTATTTTTTTTTTTCTTTTTGGATAGTACAAAATGACGTTATTGATAACTCACGAACGAGTGAGTAAACGTATAAAACGTTTTCATCCTCATACGATGGACATTAGCGATTTAACGAAATTGTACGACGGGTATATTAATGGGAGGAACGACGAATCGATCGATCGCTGCGTTGCTGGAACGTAAGCGTATCTGTTCGTTTGGAATGTTCAATATGAATTACGTAGATTTGCAAAATAATCGAAGAATGTCGAACGTCTTTCTAATTATTTCATCTAGTTGACAATAAAGTTCATTAAAGAAAAATTATTGAAAAAGTTTATTCGCTTTATCATCTTCTTTATATTTTCCACGTTTTATACGTTTCTTCTTTTATTATATCTTTAATATTATATCTTTGACAAAAAAAAAAAAAGAAAAGAAAATTCATTCTAAAGAATTAATTAGAAATTGAGAAAATAAAAAGAAATAAAAATAGAATCAAAACAAAATTTATCTGTAGGAAGAAAATTTGTTAAAAATTGATTTTTTTCGTTTTTCTCTTTGTACCTTTTCACGTATTATTTCGTAGGTTTAACATCGCTTTAGGAAATAGTCCGAACTAAGCGGATTTGCGTATTATTAGCTTCGGAGAAATCAATAATTCGCGAATTGAACGTTCGTTGGGATTTACGATGGATTTGCGTAGGTGTTTCTACGTACATTTACGTATCCATCTTCGTTCTCATGGCGAGTCCATTTATCTGCGGAATTTCATTCGAAAGGACTCGGGCTTTTCACTACCGGTCGATGCATTGTGATCGCCGAGCCAATATCTTCCACGAATCGATACGTTCTCTCGCGTTTCCTTTCACGCATGTAATTTTTTAAAAATGAAAATAGAAAGAATATATATATATATATATATATATATATATATATATATAGTATGTAAAAAGAAAAAGAAGGAAAGAGAGCAAATTTATATCATGCTATTAAATTAATAATTTTCTATCCTATTAAAAAGAAAAAGAGTTATATAATATATAAATTTATATAGCACAAATATATATATAGGTGTATAAAAAGCTACTGTATGTGGGTGTATATACATATATATAAAATATATATAAATGATATATTTGTTATATTAATTAATAGATATTATTATATAGTATAATTAATATCGTAACACATCAAAATGTATGTATATGTGTGTGTGTGTTACATAATGCTATAAAATATTAAAATATCTTTTTTTAAAAATACTTAATATTTCAATTATAGTATTATTAATTAGGGAATGCAAAGAACAAAGTTCAGGTAGACGTTTAATAAGACTCTCTCTCTCTCTCTCTCTTTCTCTCTCTTCCTTCCTTTCTCTCTTCTTGTCCCTTTAAATCTGACAAATAGAAAAAGTTTAGAACTTGCAACATGTTGCTTCATTTTCCTTTTAGGTATTTATACTTAAATACCTAAGTGCACGAAAACTTTGGCCTATGGTCCGTTGTCACGAGAATTCGAGTATTCGAGTAGGTAATAGCATGGTAGAATGTCCTTTGGGAATAACTTGGACTTGGAAACTAAACCTCCCAAGAATAAAAGAGGCAAGGGGTGGTAAAGGGTAAAGAAGTTGAAAACTATTTTATAAGTAGAAAGTGAAGAAGTAGTGGAAAAGTAGGAAATAAACGAGGAAAATAGAAAGTGGCGTTTGATATTAAAACAAAAAAAAAAAAAGAAAAAGAAATAGAAAGAAATTATATCTTTAAGGATCAATTTTATGAATGATATTACGTACATACAAATATTTAAAATTGAAAGAGAATTCTTTCCAAGTTTTTTCTTCGTTTAAAATAAATATTTTCTTTAGACTTGATTATTATTTTAGTATGATTATTATTATTATTATTATTATTATTATTATTATTATTATTATTATTATTATTATTATTTTACTTCTTTATTAATAGTCGACGGTAAAGATTCAACATTTTAATCAATTATTCACCGCGAGGACAAGAAAATATACTTATTTCGCGGTGTAAGAAATTACGGTGTAAAAGATAGTGAAATGTCTTGTAGTTCTATTTTGCAATTAAAACGATTTACGAAACGAATGTGAGGAATCTTTCACCCACAAAGAACCAAGTCCTTGCCATTTCGAAGCATCGTAGAGTGTAAGAGCCATACTAAGGAAATGCCACAGAAATATATATGTATATGTATCTCTCTCTCTCTATCTCTCTCTTTCTTTCTCTTTCTCTCTCTCTCTCTCTCTCTCTTACTCTCTTTTTCTGACGTATACAGATTGCATTAGTTATGAAAACAACGTTTTCAAAAAGAACCTTCGTAATCTATTTCCTCGTCACGATCGTAAAACTCTCTAGCCGGTGGCTGGAGTGTCCCTTTCGAACTAAATGCTAGTAGAGAGTTATGAAAGGTATGCTGAAAATAACTTTCAAGTACCAAAGAGTTTAGATGAAAGAACGATTCGAAATATATATATATAATATTATATATTACGAATTCAATACCTTTGAGATTTATTTCTATATCTCGTACAAGTAATTTGTATGTTAAAAAATATTAATTTATATGTTAAAGAAATTCGATCATATTTTTCTTTTCTTTTTTTTTTTTTTTATAGATTGAAACATCTCTTTTTACGTTAAAATTGAGTTTTTTGTAGATATCGATTAAAAAATAAATGAGAATTTTATAACTTTGAGATTTTTTTTCTATATCGAGTAATTCTATTCGATCTTTTATATCGATCAACGATATTTTATATAAAAGAAATTCGATCTTTTTGAAATGAAATATCTCTTACTTTAATATTCTATATTTCGAAAGATCGAATCGAAATACATGAAAATTTAATCTCGTAGAAGTTTTCTCATGTATCGAGTAATCAACGATATGAATTATAAAAGTTGTAGAAAAATGCAGCTTTTTAAATCGAAACGTTTCTATTATTACTTCGTTAATTAAAAAATTTTTTATGATTTTTAGACCGTGAAAATTTAATCTTTACGAGATTTTTTTCGTTATCAAGTAATTAAACATATGAAAATTGAAAAAGAAACTTAACTTTCCTAATAAAAAAGTTTTCATTTAAAAATTAAAATTTTCGAAGATCTTTCTCTAAGAATTAATTTCTGAAGTTTACTTTCGCATTATAAAAGCAAATCATGTTACACCGATCGTCGGTGTATCTCGTGCCATTGTAATATTTAACGGCTCGCATTATCTTCAGAGCGAAAAGTTCATTCTAAAAGGTTAAAGATATCACATTCCTTGGACTCGTTACTCCAATAAAATTTATCCAATAGATGTGCAAATTTATTTCTAACCATAAGAATAAGAAAGGAGACTAAAAAAAAGAAAAAGAAAGAAAAATTAAAATATATATAAATTCTAATATTTTATACCTTAACATTGAACTTCGTATACATATATTATATTTAATCAATTTTTATCATCTAATAATTTTTCTGATAAAGAACGATTAACGAAGAAAAAAAAAAACAATAAAAATTAAGATTCCTATAAAATAAAATAGCAATAACTTTGTACACTATATTTTAAGCGATTTTCACGAATGAATAATTTTTTGCGTGAAAGAGCGATTGATAAAAATAAAAAGAAGAGTCCTAACATTATTTGCAATAATATCGAACTTCGTAATTAATATTTTATAGATCTTTTTGATGGCCAGGGATTATTAATAAAATAAAAAAAAGTACATAATGACAATTAAGATTTGAAGTTAACTTGTTGAGAAAACAAGGAACTCGCGTGTTAAGGAAAAGTAGGTAAATGGGTTTGCGTGAGATGCTCCAACGACGTCAATGGCCTTGTAATCACATTGCCTTGGTAAACTGTATAAATACGAGAGTGAAGCTCGACCGAGAACCGTATTATGAACCGCTTGTAAATTATGTAAGAACGCGGAGCCATTCAAGTAACAAGTTAATTATTCCTTTCGCTAGCAAACCTTATTTCTTGTTGACGTCGTCATCGTCGTCATCATCATCATCATCATTGTTGACATCGTTGACAAAGAGTTGTCCAATTCCAAGTTTGAACTGATGAAGAGTTCTACAATTTGAAGTTTGATAGAAATTATTATACTAATTTCGAATTAGTTTCTAATATCATTTGCAAGTCATTTTCAATGTTTCATTCATACGTACATACATACATACATACATACATGCATAATATACATAATATATATATATATATATATATATATATATATATATATATATATATATATATATACTCTATGCTATTATATCTGATATATCAGATATGTAAATAGTAACTATTAATATATAATTATATTCATAAATAATACTTCATACATAAAATGTCCCCAATTAAATCTGATTATAGAGACTGTATGACTATATATGCATTTACATTGGTATAACGAAGAAAATATTTTAATGGTATTTAGAAAAGATAAAAAATTTGTTCAAATCATAAAAGAATTATCTTTAAATGATATTTTTTGCGAACGTAAACTCGTTGACTCAGCGAGTCTACGTATATTCGTTGCAACGTTACAAAGACGAGCTTTGATTTTCAACTTCGTTTATAATTCCATTCTATATACATATATCGATTTTAAAAATGAAGCAAAATAATATTTATCAATGAAAATGTAATTTATTTATAGTAAAATGAAATCTTTTAATTATTCCGTTTTCCATAAATTTTTAATCTGTTATGATACATAAATTAAACTAATTTATCTATTGATATTTTCTTCTAATATGTCCTCTAAAAATTAATGATCATTTAAACTTTTCCTTTTTTGTCTATCTATCTATCTATCTATCTATCTATCTATCTATTTATCTATCTATTTATTTATCTATCTATCTATATCTATCTATCTATCTATCTATCTATCCATCTATCCATCTATCCATCTATCTATCTATCTATCTATCTATCTATCTATCTATCTATCTATCTATCATCGTTTATCATTAATGTAAAAGTTTCACAAGAAGAAATCGGAAAAAGTTTCTTTCCAATTTTCTCAGCTTCACGGTTGCATTCGCTAATTGTACACACACACACACACACATATTATGTATATACGAGGATGAATCAAAAGTTCCTAAGTGAATCTTAAAAATTAATCACTCTTTCTCGAGAAATTATTAGGACTCCAATTAGGCTTATAATCTGAAGAGAAAAGAAAGAGAGATTGGTCTGTAAAAAAAGAGAAGAAGTAAAAAGAAAAAGAAAAAAGGAAAAACTAAATAAAATAAAAATAGAAGAGAAACTATATTTTTATATTTTCATACTTGATAAATAGAAAGGGTTTATAAAAACTTTTGTTACAATTTCAAACAAATATAAATTTATTTTAATGCGATAACGTTAATCTTACGTATATCCAACAAAACTCAAAGATAAACGTTGATAAAATAAATGTTTAATCTGTCTTTAATACCATCTAGGAAACTTTTGACTCAATTAGGAACTTTTGACCCACCCTATGCATACATAAGTACATACTACGTACATATGTGTACATAGTATCTCGCGTGCAATTACGTGGAAGATGAACGGAATGTTTGAACGAGAGGAAAAACAAGTTCTGGCGTGTCCCGAACGAATTCATCATTCATCATCACAAGCCATGAATACATATGTATAAATTATATATGTACTCGTACGTATGTATGATGCGTATATGTACAAACATACATACTTATGTATTCTTACGTACATAAAGTACATGCAACGAATAGTTTTCATTTCCATGAAATTCGTTATCGTCTTAGTCATGAAGGGGTGAGCGACAGAAAGATGGAAGGTGAGGGGTTGAAAGGAGGGTAAAATGATTTCAACCCTTGAAATCTCACATTTCTTTCTCCAATTATGGATTCGAAAGAAAGAAAGGAAAAAAGAAGGTCGCTCTTTCAAATTTCTTTTTTATTTATTTATTTATTTTCTTTTTATTAATTTTTTCTTCTTCTTTCTTCCTTTCTTTTTTTCTCGTTGACCTTCTCTCTCTGTTTCATCAGATTTCTTTCCCACTTTTCCTTTTAGCGCATAACTACTTACATTATTATTTCCACCTTTATTTTCTTTCTTTTTTATATCTTTTTTTTTTTATTTTTTTTTATTTTTCTTCTTTTTGCGTATCGTTCTTATTTCTACGAAAGGAGGACAAGAGTCTTGGGTAGGAATTTAAGTGTTGGGTCGATAAATTCCTTTTTTCTTTCTCTTTCTTCTGTTTTTAGACCGTTTAAAAAAATACAAGCTAATAATTACATAGTCATTTATTATATTAATCCTGTATAGAGTAATTTTTTGAAATCTACATCGATATAAATAGTGAAAATCTAATTGAACTATCAATCGATTTTTTATAATAAACTTTACGTTCGATTTAATAAAAGACAAACGAGTGAAAGAAAGAGGAACGAAAAGTAAATAAAAAAGTAAATAAAAAAGATAAAAAAAAAAGAGAAAGAAAGAAAGAAAGAAAGAAAGAAAGGAAGGAAGAAAAAAGATGGAAAGACAGAAAGAAAGAAAGAAACTAAAAATTCAATAAACGTCGTGGTCGCCGTTCTGTCGGTTCCACAAGAAAGAAAGAAAGAAAGACAGAAAGAAAGAAAGAAAGGAAGGAAGGAAGGCAGAAAGAAGGAAAGAAAGAAAGAAAGAAATAGATGGAAAGAAAGAAATAAATGTCTCTTTGGGTACGTCTCGTGTCGCATTTAAAATGAATCGAACGAGACACGTCGCTCGAGCGAGGAAGATATACTACTCGCGAGAGAGGAGAAATGAATGAGCGTGGAAACGAAATAGAGAAAACTTTAAATGAAATGTGTATATATATGTACACATCGATGCGCATGCATATCTATATACTTACATATATAACGTAGCGACCACTTTTCTTTGTATTTCGTTTGCTATTGAAAAAGTGGCAAAAAAATTTGACATTAGAACGATGAAGATGAGTTAAAGAAAATTTGCGAGTGTAACATCAAGAAAAATTCTTCCTCTCTTTCTCTCTCTCTCTCTCTCTCTCTCTCTCTCTCTCTCTATCTCTGTGTATATGTATGTGTATAAAATAGGGAGAGAGAGAGAGAGAAAGAGATAAACTGTATCTTTGTCTTTCTTATTATTCATTTTATATAATATCTACTTTCGCAGCATCCAATTTCTATCTTCTCCTCTCTTCAATTTTATTCACTTTGTCATTATTTTCTTATTACATTTTTACTGAAAAGAAAAATGAAACAAATAAAACAGACAGAAAGGGGGAAAAAGAGAAAGAGAGTGAAAGAGAATAATGTCTTTTATTACAAGAAATGGCAATTTCGTTATTAATTGATGTCGAGCACGAGACAAAAGTGACAAATGTTTCGAGAAATTGAACGAACGTTTGATTTACGTCTTTCAAGTTTTGCCTTTAAATTTAACTTCAATTTATTTTCTCTCTCTTTTTCTCTCTTTCTCTCTCTCTCTCTCTCTCTCTCTTTCTTTTTCTTCCTCTGTTCTTCTTACTTTTTTATTTCTACACCGTACTCTTAAAATCTTTTTCGTTTCCTTCTTTTTCTTGAGAGAGTATCGATATCGAGAAAATCTTGGAAAGATAGCCAAGAAAATCGAGATTGTTGTTCGTGAACAACACATCTTTGTATATGTGGGTATAATATACGTATACGTGTCTTTGTGTGTATGTATTTCTCTATATATGTATATATACTTTGCTTGGAATTACACACATACACACACACACACACACACGTATCGTGAAGTTAGAATCGATAAAATCTCTCGACGTCATCAATGCGATTTCTATAGAACGTGTTCAATTTGAAATCGAAAACCAGTTAAGTTATATATATCCAGATATTTTATGAATATGAAAGTTTTATACACACGAATCGAATGGTTATGACGAAAATTCGAATTGCATTGTGAAACCTTTTTCCACGATTCCAACTTTTTTATTAAATTTTATATTTTTATCAAAATTATAACGAACATTTATATATGTGTCATACTAATTATCAAATAAATATCACTAGACATTAAATTGAAAAGTAATATCAAAATTTAAATATATAGTTTTATCCGAAATTTGGAGAAAATTAATCAAAATTACATTTATGAAAACAATAATTAAAATTTAAATATATATATATTTTTTTTCTTTGAATTAAAAATTCTTCGAAATAGAATCAATACAATTTGAATTCATTTTGCTAAGTTTATCTAATGAGAACTTAACTATTTTACAGTTTACTAGGTCATTTAGATTAATTGCAAAGATAGACGAACGGACGTTGATACATGTATAGAAACTTATATGCATTAGTATGATCTCCGAGTCGCAGAAGAATACGTCATCAATTTTTTTATTATTTCTATGACGAATCAGCCTATGATGATATAGGGTGGATCAAAAGATCCTAAGGTCTAAAATTTTAATCCTCTAAAAATCTAGATTTTAAAGATCAATTAATCTTTTTGTAGATTTTTTAGGATTGCCATTAGATGTTTTACAAGTAAATCTTATAATTTTATAATTTGAAATAGAAATTAGTCTAAAAGATCTCGAAAAAGTATAATCGATTTTTAAAATCACTTTAATACCTTGAATTCAAACTATATTATGTATAAAACGTAATACCGTCAGAGATGTATATCCAAAAAGTTAAATGATTTAGGAAGCCTTTATATATTCATTTTGATGAGATAGAGCTTTTCAAAGAGTAACTTTGATCAGCTACTTTATCAAATATTGGATTACGAGCTTCACTTCACCGTTGTTCTAAAATCCTTGTGAGAGAAGATAATTAACATAAATTAAAAACAATTGTTGACAATTCTTTCTATTTTCTATTTTTCATTCAAATTAAAGATTATACAGAAATAGAAATAAAAAAATCGTTTAAATCAAATATTATATCACGAGCTTTTCATCATCGTTGTTTTGAAATCTTTGTAAAAATTTATGAAAAGAAAAAAAAAGAAGATAAATTTCAAAACGATTATCGGCTTGCATTGTATTTTTTATTTAAAAGAAAATGATTAAAAAAAAAAGATTATTATACAAAAATAGAGAGAAAGAGAAATGGAAAAAAAAAACAAAATTCGTTAAATAATATTAAATAAATTTGAACAAAAAAATTCAATATCCAATGTTTCGTGTAAGCCAATAATCTGTGTATCGTTTAAAAGAATAAAATGAAGTAAAAGAAAAAAAAAAAAAATGAATGAGAAAAAGCGATTTCGTTGATCCGATTTAGAGACCAAAAAAAAAAAAGAGAAAACGGGATTTATGAAATACTATTATTATTAAAAGAGAAAGATTGTAAAATGTACGGCTTTGTAGAGTATACATATTAATGGTTGAGTCCATTGATCGGACGTCATATTAAACCCAACGTTATTTCCACTTTGCGCTAATTACGAAACTAGTAATTACGGCCTTTCCAGATGAGACCCGTGGCACGCCTCAACCACCACCATCGACCAACGTCGATACTATGTATTCCGATTAGTTCATCGATTATTATAGTTATCGATTATTATAACGTTCGATATAAGACCGAGCGTGATACATAAGTTGACGTTTATTTGAATGTTCGAATAAATCGTAAATATTTTTTGACTGCGAGTTT
Organism: Vespula vulgaris; assembly: GCF_905475345.1. Taxonomy (NCBI): domain Eukaryota; kingdom Metazoa; phylum Arthropoda; class Insecta; order Hymenoptera; family Vespidae; genus Vespula; species Vespula vulgaris. The sequence goes on along the minus strand of NC_066586.1, from coordinate 1,789,897 downwards.
AATAAGGTTTTGTAATTTTTATGTATTTATTTTAATTAATTAATTAATTTATTTATTTATTTATTTTTTCTTTGAAATAATTCAAGACTCGCGTCGACATTTATTTCGAATATTCGAATAAATCAAAAATATGTTTTGATAATTCATTTGATTCTCGAAACAGAGAGTATTTTATAATTTTTATTTTTATTTATTTATTTATTGTTTTGATAAATTGTTTCATTTTTAATTTATTTTTATATATATATTTCCTCTTTTCTCTCTCTCTCTCTCTCTCTCTCTCTCTCTCTCTCTCTCTCTCTCTCTCTCTTTCTATACCTCTTTTTAGGCGGTGGTGACAGCAACAAAGGAAAGAGTAAGAAATGGCGGAAGATACTTCAGTTTCCACACATTTCCCAATGCATCGGCCTAAAAGATAAATTGGGTATGTCAAATGATTGCATTCACTTTTTCAATGAATTTTTATCCTATTAAATATGAAAAAGAAAAGAAAAGAGATACGTATAAAATTTTATATAAAATTCTCACATATATAGATATCTCGTTTCTTTGAGATACATATTTTATGTTAGTTCGACAAATAATAGATAAATATGTCAAATATTGCATCCACTTTTTCGACGAATTTTTATCTACATATTTTTGATGCAAAGAAAAAAAAATACTCGTATAAAATTCTCGTGCAAAATTCGTGTATACGGATGTCGTGTTTTTTCTTTTCCTTTTTATTTTCTTTTTTTTTTCTTTTCTTTTTTGAGAAACACATTTTATGCTAGTTCGACGGATAGATAGGTTTGTCGAATAGTTCATCCACTTTTTCAAAAAAATTTTTAACTTTTTTTTTTTTTGATAAAACAAATGTGTGTAAAGTTCTATGTAAAAAGGGCGTATAGAGATGCCTCGTCTATTTTGAAATACATATTTTATGTTAGTTCGACAGATAGAGATCAACATATCAGTTATTATGCCTTCACAATTCACGAGTTTTTTCTAACATGTCCAACAATAGGAACTTTCGTTTCGTCAAAGTAGGACACATCGTATATGTGTATATATATATATCTCTCTCTCTCTCTTTTTCTCTCCTCTTTACATTTGATAAAATATTCCTCCAGAGCAGTGGTTCCCCTCTTTCATCGATGCTTCTCGTGGTTAATCAACGTGTGACCCTTCGTTGACCTCGCCCGAGATTATTGAATCTTGCCGAAACCCCGTACCTTGTAAAAGGATCGTTCAAATTATTATTTGTTTAAAAACGAAGATAAGATTAATCAAACAAATATTTTCATTTAATATTCCGTATATGATCATAGAAATATAGATTGTAATACTAATTGATTTTATATATTTTTAAATACTAAAAATATTTACTCGACATATTTATTATTTATTATACCGATCGTAATTATATCGTAAGAAAATTTCTAAAGCGTTCAAATATCACAAATATTGCTCGACAGATATCTATCACAAGTATTTATTATTTATATCGATCATAATTTTACTTTTGGAAAAATTTCTGCATATGAAAACTTTTAAATGTCAAAAATAATTATCACATATGTTTATCCCAGAAACAGTTATAATTTTATCGAAAAAAATTTTATAATATTTTCCAATGTAATAAAAAAGCAAAAAAGAAAAAATAAATAACTCGGGTTTCGTTTAATTCGATTTATCGAACCGCGAACATCGATAAAATTTAATCACATTATCCAAATGAGTTTGAAAGTTCTTTATTCCTATTTTCCATATAAATATTTGTTATGACCATGTCGAATAATCTCGCGTTCTACTTTTCTCATCCTCCTAATATACATACTTATATACATATATATACATACATACGTACATATATATATACATATACACACACATAAAAGCATATACACGTAGATACAGAGTATATACACATATATACATATATATAGTTAGATGTGTAATTACTATATCTACTCTACTCTCTCTCTCTCTCTCTCTCTCTCTCTCTCTTCCTCTCTTTGTACGGGAGTATGTATTTCACGCGTGGAAAAGCTCGTTTACATTGGCGTTGTCCTTCCCCGTAAATTTCTCTCGAGCGAAGTCGAACATGAAATTGCAATGATTGTTTACGTTGAAATTATTAACCGCAGTGAAACTCACATAATTGTTACGCCGTACTACCGAATGAAATAGTTTTAATGAGATTATTGACACAACCATTCATTTAGTAGAAATCCATAATACATAAATCAATTATTATCATTATTTTATAATACGAGTTTTAGCAGTTAATAAATGAATGATGAAGTCTTCTTTTCTTTTTTTATTTTTTTTTATTCTTTTTATCAGACATTAGGTACGGGTATGTGGTGGATCAACAACCAATCGGAAGACTTCTCTTCAGGCAATTTTGCCAGAACAAGAAACCGGCCTATCATCGATACAATCTTTTTTTGGATGCTATTGAAAAATACGAGATCGAGATGGATGAAAATCGTATGGAACTAGCAAAGGAATTATTCGAACAGTACCTGAAACGTGAAGGCTCCGAAGTGGTTGATATTTTGAACGATTCATTGATATCACAATGCGAGGAGAGATTAAGCTCCGGTGGAAAAGAATTGTTCGTTGAGATCGCACAAACGGTGAAAAATTTTCTCGCTGGTGAACCATTCTCGGCCTTTCAAACCAGTTTCTATTTTTACAGGTACAAAGTAAAACTATGATGTTTCCGTAGGAAACAATTACTGTGATCATTGAGTAGTAATAATCTTTTGTGTGCGCGTTTCGAGAAAAAATAAAAAATGAAAGAAATCTAGATACTGATATATCTGTACAATTTTCATACAGTTGTCTATAGGGAGCGAATAACAAAAAAAAAAAAAATAACAATAAAAAAAAAGGGAAAAAGAAAAAAAGATTATTATTGATTACAATATGTAAAGGTTGTAAATCGTAACCTTTACAGTAGATGCCACGAGAAGACACGAGGTCGCATCTAAACTATCTCTATCTTTCAGGTATCTTCAATGGAAATGGTTGGAGGCTCAACCGGTAACCTACAAGACGTTCCGTATGTATAGAGTCCTTGGTAAAGGTGGTTTCGGTGAGGTATGTGCCTGCCAGGTCAGAGCGACCGGTAAGATGTATGCCTGTAAGAAACTGGAGAAGAAGAGGATAAAGAAGAGAAAGGGAGAGGCTATGGTGCTGATTGAAAAGAATATACTACAGAAAATCAATTCTAAGTTCGTTGTATCGTTAGCCTATGCATATGAAACCAAGGATGCCCTCTGTCTTGTTTTGACGATTATGAATGGGGGTGATTTGAAGTTTCATATTTATAATATGGGCGGTGAACCAGGTTTCGATATTAACCGGGCTAGATTTTATGCCGCCGAGGTTGTATGCGGTTTGGAGCATTTGCATCTTCAAGGTATTGTTTATAGGGACTGTAAACCGGAGAATATATTACTCGATGATCATGGTCACGTTAGGATATCTGATCTTGGCCTGGCTGTAGAGATTACCGAGGGTGACATGGTACGCGGTAGAGTTGGAACTGTTGGTTACATGGCACCTGAAGTGATCGACAACGAGAAATATACGTTTTCACCTGATTGGTTCAGTTTCGGTTGTCTTCTGTACGAAATGATCGAAGGTCAAGCTCCGTTCAGAGCAAGAAAAGAAAAGGTTAAACGCGAGGAAGTCGACAGAAGAGTTAAAGAAGATCAAGAAAGGTATTCATCCAAATTCACCGAGGAAGCTAAGAGCCTTTGCCAGCAGTTACTCAAGAAAAGTCCAAAAAACAGATTGGGCTGCAAGTGCGGCAGACATGGGGCGAAGGAGGTCAAACTTCATAGTTTCTTTCAGTGCTTAAACTGGAAGAGGGTCGAGGCTGGTATGTGGGAACCGCCATTTGTGCCGGATGTGAGTAGGTGTCGTGATAGATTGTCTCTCTCTCTCTCTCTCTCTCTCTCTCTCTCTCTCTCTCTCTCTCTCTCTCTCTCTCTCTCTCTCTCTCTCTCTCTCTCTCTCTTTCTCTCTATTCTTATATCTTCCACACCTTTCCGTTTTTAATATTCTTATTATATCAGTTTGATTTAATCAGTCGATGAAAGTTACATTTTTATGTATTTTATGACTCGACTTTTATGTATAATAAATAAATCCATCGATATTTCTTGACTTGATCTAACTTAATGTACCTAATAAAAAAGAAAAGTCATTCTATTTCAGCCTCACGCTGTCTACGCTAAAGACGTCCTAGACATCGAGCAATTCTCGACGGTGAAAGGTGTTAATCTCGATGCCACGGACGACACCTTTTACAGTAAATTTAACACGGGAAGCGTATCCATTCCTTGGCAAAACGAGGTAAATCTCGTAAATAAAAAGAAAAGAAAAAAAAAAAACAGTTCAAACATACTCGACACACAACTCTCGTTCTATAATTTTCTATTAATTTTTTATGATATCGTGACTAACTAATACAACAAAGTGTTTGTGCAAAAGGAGAGACTCATACGGTTGATTACCTTTGACCTTTACCAATAAAAATGCCAAACCTTTGACTCTTGTACATTTAAGTGACGACACGTCATAAAGATCATTAATGTCGGTATTCATCGACCACAAGGGAATGACCAAAAGTCTTTATTATAAGGAAATTCTGTATCTTTTATTCTTACAGATGATAGAGACTGAGTGTTTTAAGGAACTGAATGTGCTAGGTCCTAACAACACGCCTACTCCAGACTTATTGATAAATTATCCACCGCAGAACAACGAGAATAGAGGCTGTTTTCCATTCCGTAGAAAGGTACATACATCGAATAATAATAATAATAATAACAATAACAATAATAATAATAATAATAATAATAATAATAATAATAATATAATAATAATAACAATG
>NC_066586.1:1692500-1782500 GCF_905475345.1 Vespula vulgaris | reverse complement strand
ATAGCACATGTCAAAATAAAAATTATTTTTTAATTATTTTTTGTTGTTATCGTTATGAGAACAAAATACCGGACAACGAGTCGCACAATGTTTGTCTCCTCCTTCCTTCTTCTCAGTTTTTATACAATCACGTTTATAATATTTATATTTATGTATGTATGTATTGTATGTATGTATGTATGTGTGTATGTGTGTATTATCGAAATTTTCGAAGAATTCGTCTCAACTCCATATATTTGCCGTGTAATATTCGCACGCGTTTCGAGTTTAAATATAAAATGTCCGTGTCCTAAAGAGAAGAAAAAAAAAAGAAAATGGAAAAAATAAAAAATAAAAATATCGTAAACGACCTAAAATAATAATAATAATAATAATAATAATAATAATAATAATAATAATAATATAAATAATAGTAGAGTAATAATAATAATAATAAATAATTAAAATTTATTCTTAATTACACGTGTCATCGACTACATACACATATATCTTTGAAAATAAGCCCTGCTTTTAACGCTACTCGACAGTGAACGATCGAACGAAATAAAGAACCAGTTCAATGCAACTTTTTTATACATATTTAACGAGAAGGGATTAATTTTTATGGGGATGAAAAAAGATAATCATTTTAAATAATTTCTTGTAGTTCGATGAGCGTTTCGTGCAGGGTGAACGACGCGATCATATCTAGTAATAATAATAATAATAATAATAATAATAATAATAATAATAATAATAATAATAATAATAATAATAATAATAATAATAATAATAATAATATTAATAATAAATAATAATATAAATAATGATAATAAAATAAAGGCTAAAGGCAAGTCACAATATACACATTTTGTCGTGCGTACAAAATGCGTTAGCGAAGAATTTTCATGGTTCGATTTGCCATAATGAACTCGGATTTGTAAAAAGAAAAAAAAAATTGAAAAAAAAAACATTTAAAATATTGAATCCTTCCTAAAAAAAAAAGAAAAAAAAAGAAGAAGAGATTATTCAGTTCCGAGTTCGTTTTAGGCTTACTGAAAAAGAAGTATTACGTCGTAAAGTAATTCAAAATGGGATTCGCGGCGTGTATTTGAATCTCATGATATTTAAGAATGCGATTAAATAAATAAAAAAAAGAAAAAGAAAAAGTTATAGGATTCGAATACGAATAACGATATATCGTTGGTTAAATCGATCGATTCGATGAAAATGAAAGACAGGTGGATATTTTATTCAATTCCACGCATGTCTTTTCCTTTTCTAATCTTATTTTTATTTTTTATTTTCTTTTCTCGTGTTCGTTCTTTTTTATCAACGATCGTTAAAATTTTCGAAAAAAAGCCTGCATTACCGACTGAGATCGAAAATGAAAGTTAAAGTAAGAAATTAATGTAAGAGTTGATAATCATTTATAATAGCGAAGAAATACTTAAAAATCATTCCACATTTTTAATCATACGTTTGCGTAATATTGGTATTTTTTTTTTTTTTTAAAGAACGCAAGTACATACGTGTCATTCAAATTTTAATCTCACCAAATGTGTACTAGAAAGAAGTCGAATTAAATGTAAATCTATACTTTTGATTTTTCTACGATTTCCTTGAATGAAAACAAAAAAAAAAGAAAAAAAAAGATAAGTACAGAAATTAAAGTTTTTTACGCTTTTGATCAATTTTCTCGAGAAGGAAAGAAAGAAAGAAAGGAAGAAAGAAAAAGAGAAAAAGAGATAATGATGATGAAGCTCCAGATATGAAAAAAGAGAAAAAAAAGTGAGTGTTTTATACATACATATATATACATATATATATATATATATATATATATATATATATATATATATATAACACAAAAATATTTTTATTACGTACCTGTGTGCCAGCTTTGTTTCTCGAGTTATCAATGAACTCGTGTGTGTTCAAATGATCCATATCGATATTCCTGCATGAAAAAGCATCATTTATATATATATATATATAAGTATATATAGATATATTATATATATATATAAGTATATATATATAGATGTATATATATATACATATATATATATATATACCGGCTCTGTATAAATAAAAAATTGTTTTGTGTACGCGTCCAAATAAATTAATCTAGATAAATGACAAGATTGAAAAGATTGTCTTTATATATATGCGCGTATATATACTTATATGTATACGTGCTTCGTGTCCATATTAACATAGATCAATCTTTCTAAGGTCGGAAACCTTTTCCCATGAAATAAAAAAAAAAAATTAAAATGAAATCATGGCAGGTTTTAGTATAATAAAAGGTGAATATAGATACGTGAAAGTTATTCTTTGTACATGGGACAAGAATAATTAATAATTAATTATAATAGTAATAGTAATAAAAATAATAATAATAATAATAATAATAATAATAATAATAATAATAATAATAACGATCACGTTAAAAGTAATAATATCGTTATAATAATAATCTAATTAATTAATCGGTAATGTAGAGATCTGCCATAAGTATGCGCCATTTGTAAAGAGAAAAAACATGTTTTGAAGTTATTTTAATTTCTGTGAAAAAGTTAGAGAGAAACGAATAAAAAAAATCGAGAGAGAAAGATTGTATTTGTTATTATTGTAAATTTTAGCTTCTTGGAAAATTTTTTTATTAAATTAAATTAAATTAATTAAATTTCTCTATCTCTTTCTCTCACTCTCTCTCTTTCTCTCTCTCTCTCTCTCTCTCTCTCTCTCTCTCTCTCTCTCTCTCTCTGTCTATCTCTTCTCTCTCTCTGTCTCTCTCTTCTCTCTCTCATTCTCTCTCTTTTGGAGATCGTAATACTCACTAAATCAGACATACAGTTCGATCGTTTTCAAATAATTCAATATTATAATGATAGTTAATTTAATAAGAAATCATTACGAATATTGGAAATAGAATCGAATTTAATATAACTAAATGAAAAATTATATTACTCTCTTTGAAGGATGAAATTATTTTTCTTTGTATTTTTCACTTTTTCATCCTGTGAATCCGATATATATATATATATATATATATATATATATATATATATACATATATGTAATTACATATGGATCGAAAAATATTTTAAAAAGTTCGATTCGAAAGACTCGATATTTACGGCCTTCATCTTCTAATACTTTCGCAGTTTTGATGAAACTCATGCGATTGATAATCAAAGCCGATATGAGTTTAGAATCTCTGCCATATTTTTTCTTTTTTTTCTTTTTCTTTCTTTTTTTTTTTAAATAAACCAAAGACATTTTGAAATGTTTTTTAATATTATATATTTAAATAAGTCGAGCATTGATCGTCTCTATGATAATAAAAGTAGCCAAACATTAGAAAGATTATAAAATTTAATTAAGAATTAATTTTTATTTAATATCATTCCAATGTAATTATTAAAAAATTATTAAATTGTTTGACGATATTTGTATCATAGATTAAGCTACTTTCAATATCAATGGGCCACGATTATTTCTAATCAATAAACTCGATATAACGAATTTCATAAGCCTAAAAGGGTAAATAAATAATAATTAGTTGATTGTCGTCGTCGTTTAATCTACTTAAATAAGTTTGAAAGAAAAAAGCTGAAAGATTTTTTTAATGAAAAAAAGAAACACTATTCTTACTTCTGACGTTGTATTGTTGTCACGTGATCGATATCTGCGAGCTGAAAAAAAGAAAAAAAAAAGAAACAAATTTTCAATGATAAACGTTCATCCTATATTTTTTTTATGATTTATAAAAGCAAATGAGACAGAAAAAAATTACACAAATCGAGATTTTGTTATCAATTTTTTTTTTCTTTTTTCTAAGAGAAGAACCTCATAAATTTGCCATTTATTTTACTGCTTTTTTTCTTGTTTTTTCTTAATCATCATCATCATCATCTTTTTCCTTTTATTTCATTTTTATAGATAAATAACAAAAAAACCCCATAATATAATAGAAAGAGAGGACGTAATAAAGACACGAAAAGATGTACGTTTTGTTCCTGACGCATTGACGAAGCCAAATGAAACTTCTCCATTTTTGTAGCCTCTGTATGTCTAACATATGTATACAACCGTTCTGGTGTGGAGAAAGTTACAAATATTATAAATATATGATACATGTATACATACATATATATATGTGTATGTATACATATATATATATATATCCTGTATATAAGTTATAAATATTGTGTATCATGTATTTATAACTTATATGTTTATACATGCAAAAATATAGATACCTATATAATCACACGTTTGTCAATTTTATTCCATACCCATCATTTTTCTAATATTTTTCAATCATTTATGTAATATTATATGTATATTACGTTAAATTATCTCTTTTCCTTTTTTTTTTAATTTTTTCCCTTATTTCGTTTTAAAAAATTAATCTCACGAAATTTAAGAATCAAAATCGATGTTTGAAGTATTATAAAACAAATTATAAAAAAGTTTTATGATCATTGAAATATATATATATATATATATATATATATATATATATATATATCGCAAAGTGAGTTAAAGGTTTTTAGGTGTGGGTTAAAGTTCCTAGACTCATAGTATTATAATGTAAAAGAAAAAGTTTCGGAAAAAAGTATGTTAAAAAAGTCGTCTAGAAACTTGTGAACCACCTTGTATAATATAATAAAAAAAGAACTTTTTCTTCTTTATACAATATAATATATTGTCACAGTTCGCTTATCTTATGAGTATGCTTTGTATTTTTTTTTTATTTTCTTTCTCTCTCACTCTCACTCTCATCGTCATAACCATCATCATTAGATCCTAAGCTACCTTATATCGCATGATTAATCTCAAAGGTATTCTGCCGGACATACGCAGAATATTCTTGTACGCGTCACACACACAAAATGGTGAAGATTACTTGTTGTATTCTTCGTTCAAATAAAATAAAAAAAAAAGATAATAATGATAATAATAATTGTTATTGATAAAATATAAAAATCAAATAAAAATGAACGTATTTTTTTAATACACATTCTGTTATCTAATCTCCAAGGCAAAAACTTACGTTAGATATGAATTATTAGAAAAATGTATTCTGCATTTTCATGTTTGTATTGCTCACACACATATATATGTATAAATATACACGTGAATAAACAAACAGCTTAATTCTCTGATTAGCTTAATCGGTGATCTTTATTGTCACATACATCAGAATGCCTACCGTTAATATTTTGCAGTAGATTAGAAAAATATATGTATATATGTATGTATGTACATACGTATGTATCTCGATATCTAAAGTTTGTTATCTAAAAGGACGATCGAACTATGAATTCTCTATTGGATCAAATAATTTATTTATTCATTTATTCATTTTTTTAAAGAGGTATTCGTTACCATTTATTTCATTTTCTTTTTATTTTTTGAAAATCATCGATAACTGATAATCCTCTAGCTGATTGGAATTTTACAGAATTATTTTCTTTTTTCTCTTCGATATTCAACGAATTTGTTTAGAAAAAAATTGAATTTTTATCGTTCGAAGTATTAAATAAAAGAAACGGTAGACACTCCGATAAAGATTGATGACATTTAATGATTCTGATGATTCACCATAAAATATAGCGTAGTAGATAAAAACGATGAAAATTATCATTAAAAGATCATTAATCTTTTTGTATCTTTTTTTCTTCTTTCTTTTCTTTCTTTTTCTTTTTATTTTTTTATCCATAAAGCCATCGGCGACTCGTCCATCCGTTGTTTGTCTTTTTCTATATTGATCTTAACTCTATTGTTCTAGTTCTATTACTTACAAATTAACATTTAATAGGAATGCTGTGAAACGTCTTTAACACAAAGACAATGAGAGTAGATTATTAAAGATAAATAAAAATAATGATTTTCAATCGATTTTCTCTCAATCACAACCTGATTTCCATTTAATGATTATTAAATATTTTAATATGATATTTTTATGTGTGTGATATATATATATATATATATATATATTATAAATTTTGGAAAATAAACTAAATTTTATATTAAAAATGTAATATTTAAAATAAATCTAAAAAATATATATATATCGTATACAGGGTGGGCCAATAACTTTGATTACCTTGAATATCTCATTACTTTTTAGAGATATAGAGAAACTTTATTCCAAAAATTGTATGGTACGAAGGAAACCATAATATACTGGTAATATACTTTTTGCAGATACGTGAAAGACATATAAAGGCCAACCGTGAATTTTTAAATAAAATCATATGTTTTCGATTGCATTATTCGATACTGCCCGACATTCTCTATAAAAAAGTATTAACCAATGTATTGCCGAAACATTATTAGTTTGAGATTTTTTAATTTAAATATTCTTAAAAAAAAGCATGAGATGTAACAAAAATATTGTAAGAATATTGTAGTAATAAGTAAACAATAGTAGCAAGTAAATTACGAAAGAAAAGTTTTTCAAATTTTCGATCTTTCAGTTTCGTGCATTATTAAAATTTCTATTCTTTATTTTAAACAAAATAAAATTTACATATCTAATTATAATAAAAATAGAAATGATTTCAATATAATCGTGTCTTTATTACGAAAGAAAGAAAGAAAAATGAAAAAAATTCAATTAAAAAAATTATTAACAAAATCGATTTTATTATACCGATGTTATTGCAATATTTAAATAAATAAAGAATAAATTACGCTTGAAAACGGCGTATTTTTCAAGTCTCTACGACTTTTCGTTCCAAAGATATTGCTATCGAAAGATTTTCATTCATAATTCGTATACTACACCTGTTCGTAGTAATAGTATAGTAGTAGTAACTTGTCCAGCTGAGCTGCGTAAATTCTCGGAATTTATATAGGTCAGTGTGTCATTCAGATAATCTGAATGAAATTATATAGGCTAATGGGTCAGCGTAACTATCTTCCATTTACAAAGGAATATCTTCGGAACTAAAACTCGTAGAGACTTGATTCGAATACCATTTTAAAGGGCATAGTTTACTCTATTTTATAACGTATTGTTAATAACTAATTAACAATTTGTTATAAACAATTTTTATAAATAAATTCTTACGAACGTGATTCATCTTATTTTGCGAAAAGAAAAGAAGAAAATTCAACCTATGACTGAGATATAAAGTTATATAAATTAATAAATAATTAATAAACAAATTATTTTTTAATTGAAAAAGCAAATTTGGTCTACATTATCAATTGCCACGTCTACCGTTTAGATGGAAATATCTTCAGAAGTAAAACTCGTAGAGACTTGAATCGAGTATCATTTTAAAGAGCATAGTTTACTCTATTTTTTAACGTATTGTTAACAATTAATTAACTATTTGTTATAAACAATTTTTATAAACAAATTTACGAACGTGATTCATCTTATTTTACGAAAAGAAAAAAAGAAGATTCTGATTAAGAGTAGTACATAAAGTTATATAAATTAATAAATAATTAATAAACAAGTTATTTTTTTACCAAAGAAGCAATTTTTGTCTACATCATTAATAACCATGTCATTCATTTACGTGGTAATATCGGAAGTAAAAGTCGTAGAAATCAGTTACAAATCCGCTAAATAAGTGCAAAGTAAGTGCAAAATGAGAGCAGAGTAAGTGTCGAGTAAGTGCTTATAAATCATAAATCATAATCATAAATCATTGCTCAGCGCTGAATTTAATCATTTTTCAACATATGTAGGTTATTCTTTTTTATAGAGAATATTGAGCTGTTTCGATCAATGCAATCAAAAACATATAATATTATTACAAAAAACAGCACTTGACCTTCATACGTCTTTCATGCGTCCACTTACTAAAAAATTATTTCTATTACATCGTAGCTATCTCCGTATCATATAACTTTTGTTAGAAAGTTTCTTTATATTTTTAAAAGAAACGCTATTCAAGGTAATCAAAATGATTACTCCACTCAGCATATATATATATATATATATATATATATATATATATCAAATAATATTAATATACTTATAATAATACAAAATACTTATAATAATAATGACAATAATAATATTAATAATAATAATAATAATAATAAGTATAAAGGACGATTCGCCGAGGACTTATTTTCATCTTAAAAGAATAAATCGAAGGAACGAATTATAGTAACTAATTTTTTAGCAAGTCTACGCCGTTGGGTTGGTAAATTAAAATTTAAAAAAAAAGAGAAAAAAAGAAAAATTTTGGTCCTAGAACGGCTCGATTTAGGGATATGTTGTATCGTCGAGATTCGCGTTCTTTTGATCTAAGAGCGATCTAATAAAAGTTCGCGATCCTAATTGATGAGAAACGCTCGTTTTCTTATTTCAAAGAATAACTCTTTCTCTGATGAAATTTTTTCGATAAAATCATAAATTACAAAATTACAAGTACAACGAGAAGCATTCAACCAGCAAGAGCTTTCTTATACACATATATATATATATATATATATATATATATATATATATATATATATATATATATATATATGCATATGTTCATAAAAGCATAAATTTATTATACGAGGAAAGTTCAAACACGATGGACCAAAAGCTTCGTTAGAAAAAGAATCTTTCTTTGAAAAGAAACGTCGCAAAAATATTCGTAGATTTTATAATTAATTAATAATTATTTAAAATAGTGATTTTTCAAGAAAGAAATGTATAAATATTTGCAAGAATGAATATGATAGATATACGCTTAACGAATAAATTCCTTTTTTTTTTTTATAAACCTACATTGTATTTTGTAGTCCAATTAGATAAAACGTTATAATCTTCTATAAGGTGCTTCAAATCGTTGACTTATACATATAAATTTGTAATATTTATGTACATGAATGTGTAAAAAAAATCGTACGAATAATTTTCGCGAGTAATCGATCATATAGCAATGAAATCGATCGATTTTTAAAAAATACCCTAATTAATTCCTTATAGGATTCCTCATAGGAATAAGGAAAGAATAATTAAAAGAAAAAAAAAAAAAAAACAGTATAGAAAAAAAAAGAAAACAATATTTCTATAATAAAAAAATATTATAATAAATTTCATTAAAATACTGGAGATAAATGTCGGGGAGATAAAATCGTCCGATCATATAGCGCGAGAGATACATATTTCATGTAACATTTCTTATATATGTATATATGCAGTAGATGAATTAATTAATTAATTATTTAATTAATTAATTAATCAATCGATCAATCAATCAATCAATCACACGAAATAACTCGCGTTTCAACATCGGTGGCAGTAAAATTACAATATTTATCGTAAAACTATGATGCAACGTTGACTGCGTGTCAACGAGTAACAAGCGTTCGCCGAATTGAATTTGCCACTTGTTTCTTTTTTCTTTACTGTTATTTTTTCTGTTTCTTCTTTTTTTTTATTTTTATAGTTTCAATGACCAGAAACAAACGATTCAATAGGTACTATCATTTCGCGGGAAATTCAAATCGACGAAAAGACGCAAGAGATTTTTGTCGTGACTCGTAAACATCGTCATATCGATAAAATCGATCGGGATTATTTATTTAATTTTTTTTTTGTTTTTTTTTTGTTTTTTTTTTTCTTTATTTAGGCCAACCCCTTTACTTTTCTTCGCACGTTGATTTCTGTCGAACGAAGAAGAAGAAGAACATTCGTTGATATTTCGCGAAGAAAATATAAACAATGTTCTTTTTACGGATGCTGGAAAATCTTGAGAGAACTTGAGAGAAGAAGAAAAAGAGAGAGAAAAAGAGAGAAAGAAAGAGAGAATGAAAGAGAGAGAGAAAAGGAAAGAAAAAAAGAAAAAGAAGATACAAAGAGAACGACGAAATTTTGATTTGGGATTTGATTGATAGTATCCTACTTCAATATGGCTGTCTCTTGTCCTAGGACACTCTTAATCTCTAATCCCTTATCTTGTCTATTTCTCTCCATCTATCTTCGTTCTTTCGTTTTCTTCTTCTTCTTCTTCTTTTTCTTCTTCTTCTTCTTCTTCTCCTTTTTCTTCCTTTCTCTTTCTTTTTCTAACACAAGCGAGGCAATTAGACCTGAGCTGGTTTAGACTTGCCGACGACCACCATTATCTTCTGCAGGAACTTTGTGGTGCCTACTGCAATTGAAAAAAAGAGAAGAAGAAATTAAAATTAACAAATTTATTTTCCTTGTGTCTTTCCAATATCAATTATTTATCATTATATATTGTTTAGATTAGATCGTTAGGATAGTTAGTAGAATAGACAGACGTTAGAGCATATGTTTTTTTATAATGATCGATTAGCCTTGACTATCGGGGACGAGACGGGGAAGGGACGAGTTTAGCATTAATAATGATAATAATATATAATAATTAATCGGTAATATATATATATATATCACAAGGTGCGAGAAAATAGAAGAAGTGCTCCTGGAAGTCTATCATGTTGTTGTGGAGTCGTTGAATTTATGTTTCAATATGATAGTCTCGAATACATGCAAACTCAAAGATTTAATATATTACATACCTAAACGAATAGTGTCACAATTTAAAACTATTGGCTTCTTACATAATATGTATATATGATATAAAATATATAAAATATATAGATAAAGCTTCTTACGAGCTTCGAGGCATTACAAATTTATTTTCGAGAAATGAGGATATTTTACGTTTCAATCTTTGGCGCAAATGACGAAGTTAGTAATATACTTCTCAAATTCGATAATATAGAAGCCGCAAATATAGAAATAAAAATGATATATCGTCCATCGGATATTGAATTAAATTTATTACATAATAGAAATTTTATATTGTCACGTGGAAGCCTCTATATTAAATGATCTATGACATTGGATCACTTAATATAAATCGTTTGTGAATAAAAATTCTCCTACTGGATAATTCAAAAGATATTTATTTTCGGGAGAGATGACAAAATCAAAAAAAAAAAAAAAAGAAGAAGTTGAATCGTGATATTTGAGTATAGTGAAGTTTATAATGTTCCTTAAATAGTAAAAACAATTTAATTATACTTGAAAGAATAATTTGTTGCGTTGTATTCTGTTGTCTTGTTTTAGCGGCTGCCTTCGAAAATAAATTTGTCACGTTATATGTAAGTATAATTTTGGTAGGTTTAATTTGAAATATAAATTTTTTTTTTCCACTTGCGACAATATTCCTTTACGGATGTTATATGATTCTGCGAATTAAAGCGAAGCTTATGAAACGGAAGCTTATACTATTCCGAATGAATCTAAATTCCAATGAATTATTCGATATTACTTAAGTTTCTCTCTCTCTCTCTCTTTCTATTTTATAAAATAAACATTGTTTATCTATATACATACGATACGACAAACCCGCTTAAAATAAAATATACCACGTTAGATATATGTATTTACATAACAATATTTTCTATGCAAAACTATGCAGATATTCAATTGACGAACGAGGAGTATATTAAATAAAAAAAAAATATGATGCCAATGCTTTGGAAAAAATCATACACACACACACACAAACACGGACATATTTTTTGAGAAATTCTTTTTTTTTTAAACTAGATTATTCCTCGAGATATATATACTCATATATACTTTCTTCTTTGTTATATCTTTAAAAAATAAAATATATATGTGAAGCGTGCAATTTTACGTACGATAGAAAAAAGAAAAATGATAAGCTAAATGTAATGATAAGCAGGCTAAAACATGCGTGACATATGAGAAAATGAAATATTTATGTATAGTGTGTTCTAAACCTTATTAGTCTTTGGCCCGACGACTACCATCAGCTTCTGCAAAGTTTTGGTAACGGCGCCTGTGGGAATAAATTGGTTAAATGGAAATGAAAAAAAAAAAACGAAAAGAAAACAACTATATGTATATATATATATACTCTCTTCGTTGTTAAGATTATTAATAATAATATTTAATCTAATAATATATCTAAGAAATATTTTTTTATTGTATCGAAATCACAATATGTTCATGTGTTCACATTTTTTATAACTGTAATTTAAATATATATAAATAAATTTAAATAATTGTTGAAAATATGAAATAATGTATAATAAACAAATGTACGCTATGAATTCATAATTAATATTTAAAAAAGAAACCAATAAATTTATAATCGTATACTTTGATATTAAAATATTTTATATTACACAAATAATTTACTATTTCCTTGTAAATACTATTATTTATTAATATATTACATATATATATATATATCGTATAAATTATATCTAAAATCGTTTTATAAAATTTATTTGATAATAATTTGATCTCGATACTATAAAATTTATTTTAAAACTATTAAATGAATTATTAAGTTAACTTACCAACACTCCTGACGAAAAATTTAGGTTTGTTTTTCCACGCAATGAATGCAAAGTATACCGGTACTGACGATGATATCATTAAACAGCCATAGCCTGAGAAAAAGAAAATGTTTTTGAAAATATACGTGAATTTGAATATACGTAATTAATTCTGTTAATTAAGATAACGTTTATTACCTGTTTCCAAAGGAGTAATATACATGGGAACTACCGTGACGAAGAGCGTGGCGATAATGTAGATGATTGGGAAAGCAAGATTTACTTTAATTGGCCTTGGTAAATTTGGTTGAGCCCATCTTAGCCAAGGAAGACATAGGACAGAGACGCCAATGCTCAACTATAAAACGTATTATTCATTTCTTATTAGAAAAAAAATTCTTATGTTTAATTAAATACAAATAAATTACAAAATTGTAAAATTTTATTATAAATAAAATTTGACATAGAAGAAATTGAAAGATTAAAATTTGATGTAGAAAAAAAAAATTACAAAAAATTGAATTAAATATTCGAAGACAGATAAAAATAAATGGAGGAATTCGAGTATCTACGCCAATGCATCGCATCGTAGGTTTTTGCAATGAGCACCAAAGTAACTAGTACGAGCCAATTAGGAAATTATCAATCGTCCACTGTGGTTGTTAATAATAATTGATGTGACGAACAGGTGTTTAGATTATTGTTCGTGTGACGTCATACATACAACCGGATATTATTAAGATACAATTACCCATTGTAAATTGAGAAATGGCGGCCTAAATAACATTGAGATCAAGTACGTAAATAGAAATGCAAGAAATGTAACTATCGATCGATCGAGCACGCAAAAAGTTAAAAAAATTATTAAAAAATGTATTTACATCATCGATCGATCCTATTATTAAGAAAATAAGAGAAGCTATAAAAAGGAATACATATTAAAGATATCGACGCGATTCTATTCAATGTCAATTACATTGACTCATAGATTGTTGGAAAAAAGAAAAAGAAAGAAAAAAATATTGGTAAGACGAAATCTAAGGGCAAAGTTACATCAGAAACTTTATTATATATTACATACCCAAGTGGCAAAGCCGACGTAGTTGATCAGTGCAAAGATGTCGGATGAGCACAAATAAAGCATCGACAGGAGTGCCTGCAATAAATGAAGAAGAAAACAATTCAATTATCTTAACAATTTCATTTCACCGGCACTTTATCGATTAATCGACACGCTTTTATCGAAGAAACGAAATCTACGAAATCGTTTACGAGAGTAATCGAAATGTAGAAAACGTTTTTAAATGGATGATTCCGTATTTTCGAAAGAAAATCCATTTCTGTGAGTAAAGTTCAGCGTAAACAATCGATTTATTTTCTTCGACTAAAAGCTTTGAAACGTTCCCATTTTATTCGACAATTCTCTCTTAAAACCTTTTCTGTTTTCTTTTTTTTTGTCTTTTTTTTCTCTTTCGTTTTACGTCTAATCAAACATACCATACAAATAACAGCTGGCGTAGGTGTCAATCTCGAGATTTGGATCATCGTAAGTATTTCCGGCATTTGTCCCTCGCATGCACCAGCATAAAAAAGTCGAGAAGACGTCAATAGAATTCCATTTACTGCACCGAATGTTGACAAAGCTACGAACACTGGTATTGTCCATGCCATTACTCCGAACAGATGATTGGCAAAAGTCTGAGATAAATACGAATGAAATATTAATTAAATATTAATTATTCTTAACGAAATATCATAACGATTATCGTTGTTATCAAAAAATATTGTCATGATAATGTCGTTGTTGTCGAAAGTAAAAAAAAAAAAAGAAGAAGAAGAAAACTAATTATTACGATCATAAAAAAAAAATTATCACGATTACGTTGACACAAAAAAAAAAAAGATCAAAGATTATTACGACGAGGAAAATTCTTACGACGAAATTATTAGAGAATGAAAAATATCAACACTTACCACAGCAACAGCACCGCTACCTAAAACTTCAACGGGGCTCAAGGTAGTATAAAAAGCCATGTTGGTTAAAACATAGACGACCGTAACTAAGGTACAAGAGATTGCAATGGCTCTCGGCAAATTTCTATAAAAAAAAAAAAAAGTTTCAATCGTTAATAAAATCGACGAGAATAGGATCGTATGATCGTTCAAGCACCCCAAGAAATAAGTTAATCTGATCGTTGACAAAACCTCCTCGGGATCTGCCATTTATCGATCGTTTAAAAGCGTTTGCACTTGAAAAGCTTACGTCATCCTCCTCGAGCAAGAGCAACGTCTTATATCGAGGACAATAAAAGACATGGCCTTTGCGAGTCTACAGTCATTTTTTAATTACTATACTACCTATCGGTAATAGAGATAGTCAATAGCAATTAACATTCATCATTGATTACTGATTTATTATCGATGTAGACAAGATAACTCCGACTTGATATATAATTATAAACAAATATACAAGGCGTATGAACATCGTTTTAGAAATAAAATCTTTCATAGCTCGAGAGGAGCAGTCATTTAATCAGATTTATTCCAATGCTAATTAATCTTTAACGATTTATTTGCATATGCACACTGAACATTTCTTACCTGATAGGATCTTTCAATTCCTCGATGATAAAGTTCAAATAGTTCCAACCGTTATAAGCAAATAATCCTGAATAAAAACTCAATGCTATTGACGTGATTTCCGTTTTGGTGTTCTCGAACGTGAAATACTCCGTGTGTCCTATACATATTTGTTTTTTTTTTTAATTAGAAAAGTAATAATTGAATAAGTTACAAAATAATATCACGTTTTTATTGTTCAAAACGTTTCGACCAAGCAATCTCATTTTAATCACAGCCATTTGTAAAATTTATTAAATGTGTCAAATATTCTCTAGAAAAAAAGAAAAAAGAAAAAAAAATTAGGTATTCGTTTAATCATTATAATTTGTTTGTTTACACCGAAATTCGAATTAAAAATTTGAAACGAAAATAATGATCTTGTTTTTTTTTCCTTCTTTTTAACATAAAGAAATATCAACGTTTAAGAAATGAAATCGCTCGAAACGTTCCGAACAACTAACTGTTCTGATCTCAATGATTTAGAAATTATGACAGATATGAAATATTCGCGAATAGATTTAGATATTCGTAGTCGTGAATTCTCGCAAGCCTTCGTTTCCGCCTCGTTTCAGCGAGCAATTCGCTTCGTTGAATAGTCCAATTTAAGCAATACTCTTTTTACGCGTATAACGTGCACGACGCGACGGTGAACGTCGTCGAATCGGCTGTGCCCGTATTTAACCCACCTTTTTGATTGGACAAATTGTCTCGTCCGACAAATGGACAATACTGAAAAGATGTACGAACAAGATCTTTTTCTTATTTTAAGACTCTCATCTTCTTATTCTTCATAAGAAACAAATTTATCATTATGTATTTTAACCTAAGTAATTTTTTAGATGTCATTAACGTTATCAAAATGTAAATCAATGTGTTAATTTAACGAAATGATTTCTTTATCTTTCAAAATAATACTTTTTCAAATAAAAATAAAATATTCTTTCTTAAAACTATCGCATTTTCGATAACGCATATTTGTTTTGTCTTGTCAAAAATAATTTCTAGATAAAATTAGAAAAGAATTTTTTAAAAGAATGGATCATAAAAAGATCTGTTTAATATTAAAAAAAAAAAAAAAAAAAAAAAAAAAAAAAAACAAAAAAAATTGTCTCTTATCCATAATGTTTCAAGATAAATAACAAGTTATGCTTTTATCTTGAACGATTTTCCAACAAAATTCAGATATCGTTTAACAAGATACATATTTATCTAACACTTTTAAATAATAATTTCCCGTCCAAAGTAATTAAAGTAAATTCTATATCGTTTCGCGCAACGAGTATTTTTATCATCGGAAAATACATCAATTGATAACTTATTCTTTAACGATTCTAAAATGAACGAAATAATTTTTAGTGGTTTCAATAGCTAAAAAAAAAACAAATTTAATATAAATAAAACGAAAGAAAAAAAGATGAGAGTCTTAAAAAAAATTGGATCATTCACGAACATTGGCCACATTAAAAAATTCTCGTACGATGATTCAGTAAGATTTATTCAGAGTGTTGCTAATGATACGTAAGAAAAATGATTACGATTTTTTTAATCCTGTAACGAATTACATACTTGATCACGTTCGTTCGGATGACCGAGCAAAAATTGTTCTCTACATATACATATATAATAAAAGATATATATAATAGATAAAGAGTATCGTGCACGCGAGTATCCATGTGTGATTTATAAGATCGATTCAAAAATATTTCGATCCTTAGTCTCGAACCTGTTGAAAATGTGAAAGGAGCTCTAAGGAGAAAATGTTAGTGTTTTATCATCTGACGCAATATTCTGTTCTCTTATTTTACAACGATGTAATAAAAAGATGAAGTATAATAAGTAACGAACGTGTTGGCCAGGGACGAAGGAGAGAATTAAAGAATAAATAACAAAAAAAAAAAAACATGACAGAAGAAAAGAAGCGAAGAGAAGAAAAGAGAAGAAAAGAGAAAAAAAAGGAAGAGAACAAAAAATTTATGTGTTACCTTGCACAACGGTAATGTGCTGACTCGAATATTTTTCATATCGTTTATCGTTAAATACTATCGTTAAAAACATATGTAAGTATTACATACGTAAAGTGTACTCTTACCAGTGAACAGTTGATACGCTCCAGTACAGATTATAATAAAAAGTGCGAGAAGTTTAGCATATGTGAAGATGTCTTGTACTTTTGTTGCCCAATTAACATCCCAGCAATTTATGAACGCCAGGACACCTAAATGGAAAGAAATATTATTATTTAAAAACGAAAAAAAAACAATTATACTTGGATAATAAGTTCCTTTTTCTTTTTTGCAAAATTTTTTCCTCTCTTGATGTATATCTTTGATATCGGCTAAAATCTACTTTATTAAATAAACTATTTTACTTTATTTTATTTTCCTCTTCAAACATTTTTTTCTTATTTCATCTTAATATTTCACTAAAGTTAATAATTGAAACGATATTTTATGTTAGCTGTTGCTGATATTTAATTAACAAAGTAATATTTTTTAATGCTTTCTTAAAATAAATAAAACATTTGGAATATAATCCTCGAAAGGTGAATTTTACAGGGGTATCTCTGCTTAAATTGCTCCAACTCTTTCCAATGGAAACAAGTTTTATATATTACAGTCTGTTAATAAGAACACACTGGCACCGATCCAGTCAGCCATGACGACAGAAAGGGTAGAAACGAGTTCCGGTTGATTATCGACCCGTTCGTTCGTACGCGGAAAAGAAAATTCGCTCTATTCGATGCTAATAACAATGAAAAATATCTTATTATTTTTTCATTCACCGTCTCACAAACATAAATATATATATATATGTTTCTGTGATATATATTTTTACATTACAAAATTACGAGCAACGATTATTTATCTCTATTTTCACTGAAGAAAAAAAAAAGAAAGAAAAAGAAATTGTCAAAGAAAACACAAAAGTTTTTAATTTATAAAATTAACAAAAACATGTTTTAATCCGAAAGAAATTACTCGTATGCGATGGGAAATTAAAAAAATCGACAGATACGTACGAAATATCCTCTCACTGTTTCTTTATGCTACATTTTACGTATGTTCCTATGACGTAACTTTTTAAATTACAAAAATAGAAACGCAATTTTGCACGAATCTGTATCTATCTAAAAAGAAAAAAAAAAGTGTTTGATAAATGTAAAAAAATGTTATTTATTAGACGATTTGTTATATTATCTCTGTCTTGATCTTCACCGTTTTCTTTTCTTACGTTTTCGTCCTTGATGGATTTGTTAAAAGAAGCCGACAACGACAACGACAACGACGATGATGATGATGACGAAGAAGAAGACGAAGAAGAGGAAGAGGAAGAAGAAGAAAAGGAAGAAAACGAAGAAGAAAAGGAAGAAATGCCGACTGATGCAACATCTCTGTAGAATAACGTGAGATTCTTTCCGGCCTTCTCCCTTCCACCTCGCCATCCCCTGCTTATGAGAAGCTGTTCTTTTCCTTTACATTTTTCGTCTCTCTCTCTCTCTCTCTTTCTCTCTCTTTCTCTCTCTCTCTCTATTTTTTTTCTTCCTCTTCTTGTTAAGCAGAAAGAAAGAAAGAAAGAGAGAGAAAAAGAGAATGTGTATGTGTGCTCGTTGTCCCCTTCGGCGAATTAATGTTGTTATGTGTCGGTCTGTTGTCATGTTATTAGATTATATTTGATGACAATTGGACGTGATTGGTGGCCGTCTTTTGTCGCGTGAGTCTATGCTCGTCATCGTTTCACAACACTCTGTTTCGTTCTCTCTTTCTCCTTCTCTCTATGTCTCTCTTTTTGTTACTCTTACTTGATATATCCTTCTCTTTCTATCTTTGACATTTGTGGTCGTTGGCACCGTTCACAACACACGGGGAACAACGACTTGTTATTTTCTTTTTAGAGTTATTATAAGATGATATTTATTTTGATTAAATTTGTTTGTTAAATTGTCTCTTTTCTTTTCTTTTCTTTGGTCAATTGAATATATTAATTAGATTCTAATTAGTATTAATTTCAATGATACATGCTTACATGCAAAATATTTTCTAATTAATACTTTTATAAGAATGTTATACAGCATGTATGTGTATATATATATATATATTTTTTTTTTTCGCATATATTTTCTACTATGTATTTTTAGATCTAGACTTTATGTCGCCATTTAAAAAGATAGCATTTATCCTAATAGATAAAAATGCTAATTATAGAAAATACAAATATACAGAGACACAAACATAATTAAAAGAGTCTACTTCGATGAAAGGATTTTTCCTTCTTCTTATTTTCTTTTCTCTTCTCTGCTATCTTTGGAAGACAATTAAACGGAAATTAAAATAGTGCAGAGCTTGAGAACCGACGGTATTCCATTTTCTATCATACTGGATTACATTTATTGTTAGTTTGAATTTGCGTAGGACGAAGGACGCAACTGACAACATAAGGAAAATCCTCTTACGGATTTACTATCAATTTTACCGTGCTTTCTAGCAATCATGCGTTACTTTACTACCGGACAATTCCAAGTCCGATACGAAATCGCGATTCGTGTCGACGATAAGAAAAGAAGTAGGAGTGATTCGCTCGAGTGAATTCCCCTGAGCTCCGACGTATTTCCCATTTTTTTTAAAATAATGAGGAACTTGGTCTTTTAAGAAATCGTCTTATTTTCTGATGACAAAATAAGAATGATATTACAAAAAAAAGGAAAGTAAGAAAGAAAAACTAAATAAATAAATACAACATGCAAAATATAAAACTAATAAACATCGTGATGCAATAAATGTTACAATTATTATACGTTCTAACGGTTCTAACGACGAAATAAGATATAAAATTTTGTGATTACGATGTAAATCAAAATTAAGACGAAAGAATAAATAAAGAAATAAAGAAATGAAAAATTAATAAAAAGTATGATATGTAACAAGAACTAAAACATAAATTCAACGCTATTATAAAAGTTATCACGAAGGAAAAATGTAATAAATTAAAGTATACAAGTGTTAGAACATAATAGTTAATATAATAATCGATATAACGTCTTCTAATATTTTTAATAACGAAACAATGATATCAAATTTTCTATTAATAAAATAATCTACTAAAAATTCTAAGAAAACGAAACTAAACAATATAATTAAAAATTAATGATGTAATATATCAAATATTTTCCAAATGTCATAATCCATATTCTAAAGTGCAAATTGGTTTACGCTTTAATTGGTTCATCTATGCGTCATCGTAAAATAATCCACTAGAAAAAGAAAAAGAAGAAATATTACGTAGATCAAAAGACCGCAAGAAAATAATATCTTTCGTGGTCATACTTTTTTTGACCGCAAAAATTGATTAACTGAAAAATATATTATATTATAAAAACATTCGCGGTCACTATACTATATTATAAATATTTTCCTTTACTTTTCATTTTTTTCCTTCCTTCTTCTACTCCTTATAACAATTTTTTTTTTCATCTTTTTCAGTCATACGCAATACAAATAAAATTTCAATAACAAGAAGAATTGGCTAATAAATCCATCGACGATCGTCTACTTCGCGTGACACAACGAGATCGTCATTAACCACGATTGAAAATGGCCGACCATTTCCTTTGTATAACTGATAATACGTTCCATCGAACCATCATTATTTCCTAGATCACTCAAACAAAGACATAGAATCAGAAATTTCATAGTCTTAACTTCCTTTATTATCGAAATAAAAATGTTTATTTGTCTCTATGTAATACAAGATTTACTTTGTAATTTTGTTTCCTAAATTATCTCGATTAGAAAATATTTTTCGCGCTTACTAATAACAAAATATTAGAAATACTTTATATACTCAATAAATACGAATTAGAAAATATGTCAAAAATCTTGAAATATCTTAATTCCATTTTAAATCAAACTGTTCCGATAATATTTCCTATATATTTTTTCATATATTTTTTCTAAATAGATATATCAGCATCGAACATTTTGCATATCGAAAATATTAATTAGAAAATATTTGACAGTTTTTTTTTTTTATAAATTTAATATTAAATTTTCTTTTTTACCTTAAGATAATCAATTCAACAAAAAAAAAATAATTGGATGAATAAATAAAAAAAAAAAAAAACAGAAAGAAAGAAATCGAAGGGAACTTCAAGAATCCTACCCTTGGTAAATGATACCTTTCTAATGATCAGGCAACGTTCTTTCCAGGATCAAGAGAGAAAGATCCTTGAAGGACGTCATTGCCACCCACGCGTTAACTCTCGAGGCTATTCGAGATAAAAGAAGTTTTCTAGAAAGTAAAGGGAGATCGTAAAAGGAATGAGAAACCTTCCTGCCTTGGAGAATTCTTAAGACCATTAGGATATTGCCAATTCTTCTTTTCCATAGAATTTCCTATTGTATGTAAGAACATTGACTTTCTAACAAACGATCGTCCTTCGGTATTATACTATGCTAATCGTTTAGTATTACCTAAGAAGAAATTAAAATATCGATCTCTTTTACAATGGTATTAAAAAGTATTAATATTTTTAATATCAATAAAAAGAATTCTTTTATAAACTTATAATAAAAATAAACAAACGTTTATCTTTTTCCTCTTTTATCTGACATAGATATCATTCTGTAACGTGTGACGTATTGAAAGCATCTTAACGAATGAAATTTTCAAATAAAATTTCTCTGTCACTCTCCCTCTCGTTGATATCTTTTTATTATCTGTCAACTCTTTTCGAGATGTAATTAATTTAATAGAGATGAATTGACAAACGTGTATTATGAAGATGACCCATTTGTAATATATATTGTACAAGGCGGCATTCAACTATGTCATATTCTCTCTCTCTTCCTCTCCCTTTCTCTATCTTTCAATAGGGGTTCGTAGAAAATCAAAGAAGATGATCGACGAAATAGGAGGTTGAGTACAAAGATAAAAAAAAAAGAAGAAGGGGAAGAAGATGAGGAAGAGGAGCTAAGAAACGAAATTGTGTCGGTGGGAATCAAATTATATTCAATTAGTGTTGCTATCACGCTCAAGGCCAAAAAAATATAGTTAAATGAATGAACTTCCTTCTTTTTTTTTTGCGAACAAACTTTCTTCTCAAGCAAATCCTCTCCCCTTTTTTCGAATTTAATTCTTAACTTCGACCTAACGTACTATACAGTGTATATATATATATATATATATATATATATATATATATATATATATATAATCACTGGTTGCTTCAATGGTGGATCATTAAGAATAACATTTTAATCAAATTTTGTATTAATTTTGATTTAATTAAATAACCAATAATTTTTAATGTTTATTATATTTATGTATGGAGAAAAAAGAAAAAAAATATATATAATCATCAAATATATATAATCACCAATTACTTCAATGGCGTGTCATGATTAGTAAAATTTAATTATGACTAAAAGGCTAATAATTCTAAGTGTTTTTACTATACCTATATCTATATATATATATATATATATATATATATATATATATATATATATATATGTATGTATGTATGTATGTATGTATGTATGTATGTATGTATGTTTGTATGTATATATACAACTTACATATACAGCAGGCAGCAAGTAATCGTACAGCATCATCTGGTGGAGCACAGTCAGGAAAAAGAGGTTTCAAAACGTAAATGCTGAAGGTCAAGGCTACGATAGCTTGACTGCAAGGCCGTACTATCATGCACTCGATCCAAAGTCTTACAAAGGCCATGAAGGGTCCAAAGGTTTCCATGATATACGCGTAATCAGCGCCCGACTTCCTGATCATACAACCTAACTCGGCATAACAATAGGCTCCTACCTATTTATGGAATAAAAAAATAAATAAAATAATAGAAAAATAAAAATTAAAGTATATCGAGTTTCTCCTCTTTTTCTTTTAAATTTATCATTGATAAAAAAAGGAACTTCAATGTACTATAATAAAAAATACTATCATTGATAAGAGATTGAAAGATCGGACAAAGAGATTAATATAAATGTGTAACATGTGAATATATAAATAAAAATTAAAGAAAAGACCATTTGATCTTTGCAATAAGTTGGTTTAAATAAGTTTCTTCGTTTTTATAATTTATGATTGAATTTTACAAAAAATTATATTCATAATAAAACAGTATTCATAAATATACTAATATATTAGTAATGTATATACTATTACTACTATTAATAGTAGTACTATACTCTACTGTATTAATAATTAAAATAGTATTGTTGGAAATAGGTAAAAAATTTTTCTTGGATTATATCTAATATATTTATAAATGATATATTTTGAAAAGTACGTGTATAATATTTTGTTTTGTTTTCTTTTCTTTTAGTAAATGTTGTTTCAAATAACTTACCATGGAAAAAATTCCTGAAGCAGTCCATACTAAAAGGCTAGCATTAACACTTCCAGTATGTTTTAAAACACCGGTTGGACTGACAAAGATGCCAGAACCGATGATCGAACCAACGATGACGGTAACACCATTGAGAAGAGACATTTTTGCTTCAAGTTTAATTTCGTCTCCTCCTGTGTCATTATTGGTTGGCACTGGGTCGTATGGACCCTTTTCACCATCTTTGATGCTTCCTGACTTCGACATGTTCACTGAAAAATAAACGTATGTAAGCTTTTATCCACCTACATATATATATATATATACCTGTGTAAACAATATGTTATTTATTTTTTTAATTATCAATCGAGGACAAAGTAATTACGAGTTCATTTAAAAAGCTATTAAACGAACGAGAGTAAAAAATTATCGCTATGTGCAATTTGATATTTATCGTTTCTAATGAGCATTGTGTGATATGAGCTCGAACGACCTTGAGAACTACTCGTTTTCATTTAAAAAGTTCATTATTATACAATCAGTTTACGTATGGTGAAAGATAGTCGGTTAGTTATTAACGAAGTAATACTTAGCTTAATCATTACGTGTATGATCCGGCTTAAAAAATTATTTAATTTCTCATTTTCTATTTCCTAGTTTCTTCGTAATTCTAATTTTGTCTACCAAAAAAGACGAAAGATTTCAATTACGTTATATGTAAATAAAATGAATAGAGTGATACTTCAAATCACTCTATCAGAATGATAACAGATATATATGACAGTAAAAAAATTTCATTTGAAAAATTTTCTAATTCGAATCGTTAGTATACTATCTTCTTAAAGTTTTTTTAATAAAATTCAAAGAATCTTAATAAAATTACAAGTATTATAAAAAGAATTAACTAACTAACTTTAACGCTATAACTCCAAAACTTCGTAATTAAAATTGTTCGTTTGTTCTTTCATTTTGCTAACAAACAAAAGAAAAAGAAAAGAAAGATAATTCTAAATAGACACGTAGAGTTTATGTTTTTCCACTTTTTTTTTTTCTCATTTGTTCGATGCAACTTCCAAGATTTCTAGAGGCGCTCTTTTATGCGCTCTAGCGTTTACGTATACGTGTCTCATTATCACACTCATCGACTTTTCTTCTCATTCTTTTCCTCTCTCTTTCTCTTTCCCTCTCTTGTTCTTTCTCTCTCAACTGTTTCAATAAAAGACGAGAGAATATATATTTGGCGTGAACGTCACACAGCTTCTCTTGAATTTTCCTCCAAGAAATTTCTATCATTCTTTTGAATAATGTATCTTTATCTTTCTTTTCTCTCTCTCTCTCTCTCTCTCTTTATTTATTTCTCTCACGAGAAATTAACTATAACCGGTATATTCTCTAGAAAGCATACCTAATATCTACAAGCTTTTATTTCAATAGTCCCTGTTTTCGACATCGAATTAATTACAAATTACTACTACTATTGCTATTACTATTACTATATTGAAAAATAAAATGTGTATATATATATATATATATATATCCTTGAAAATAAATGAGAAATATCTCTGCGCTTGAAAAAATTCAAATTCGTTTCATCCTCGCCTAACATACAAATTAATACTACTATTACATTGAAAAATAATATATATCGATATTTATCCAATTTCGAAAATAAATGCAAATTATCTCTAATGTTATTCTAATAACATTTAACCTCGTATTTAAACGTGTCATTATTAACTTTAATCATTTTTTTAATCGAAGCTGTTTAAGAGACAGGTTTGTAAAGTTATATATATGAGTCATTTTGTATATATATAAAAAAAAAGAGAGAAAAAAATGTTAATAAGAAAAGTTATAAAATCTAATGAAAACGTAATTTACAAATTTTATTGATAAAATTAAGTGAATAAAAAAAAAGAAGAAAAACGAATCACTATTATATACGACATTTCGACCAATCGAATTACCGATTGAGAGTACACACCTTTCTATGAGTCGACGAACTCATACTGAAATTAATTTATGAGAAACCTGTTCTAACTTAATTATTAAACTCAACGGTCACTTCCAATATATAAACTATATAGTATATACGTACACACGTATATATATGTATGTATGTATGTATGTATATATTTACATATGTATGTGTGTATATATATATATATATATATATATATATATATATATATATATATTACAAATGCATGTATCGCTGTTATGAAAATACTATAAATTCCATTCTCGTTTGATTACGTGAATTAATAACAAAAAATCAACTATCAAATCGTAATCGAAGTCTACCTTGATTTTATAAGAGAGAAGGTAATAACTATGTATATATGTACTTATATGTTGTTACTTATATACTGTTACAATCGCCACGATATATACATTGATTTTACTTTGTGAACGTTCAGTTGCAATCACCGACTAAATAATTATAGATCGATTCGTTAATTATCTTACAAGTTAACATTGAGTAAGTAATCGTGAGTTACAAGACTGTGAAAGTTGAAATATATTTTCGAAAATGATAGAGTAATAAATGCGTTTGATTCATAGTTGATACCGGTTTTACCATAAAAATTATTCAAATATTTTGTGAGTTTTGTAATCTTATTTGAAATGACATTTTCTTTTCTTTTTCTATATTCTTTTTTTTTTTTTGTATATTTATAATATATATTGTACTTTTTTTAAATTTAAAAGAAAAAGAAAAAGGAAGCAAATTACATATGACAAAACACAGAAGTAATAAGAAACAACTTTAATTATCGATTTGATCGATCGACTATTCGATCATTTCATCAACTATTTCTTTGTTGTTTTTTTCTTTTCTTTTTTCTTTCCTATAATCAATATCACACATATATCACTGAGAATATAAATCGTTCGAGAATTCGATTTATTATCGATCGAAATACATTGCAAATGAATATGTCAAATAATTATGTATACAAATATGTACGTGATAATTATAAATTCAAAAATGATATTGACAGTTAAGAATATTTATACATATTTCTTATCAAAATGAAGTTTTTCTAAAGACAGTGATAATGAAAAATAGATAAATAATATTGATATATTAAGTTTATGTTGAACGTACGTAAGCAAACGTTGTTTAAATACATACATGTACGTATGCGTAGTTGCTGATAAAACAGCTGATTTGAATGAAAATAAAGACAGAAACAAGGAAAAACATTTTTTTAATAGTAATAAACGTAGTGATACATATATGTATATGTATACATGTATCTATTTGTTAAAGTTATCAAACGTGTTAAGAATTTTCGCACAATTTTCACTTCATAATAAAACAATCCTACATAGTAAACTAACATTTCTTAATTTCTTATAAACTTTTAATTTATGTATGTATAAAAGTATATATATGTTACCTACCAAAGGTGCCATAGGTACAAAGAATTCTCGTACAATTTTCACTTCGTAATAAGACCATCCTAGTGAACTATTATCCTCCTTGTATGTGTTTTATAAACTTTCTAATTTTTTATATATAAATCAAGAACTTTTTTGTTAGGTGGAAGAAGAAAAAGGTAGAAAGTCCAGCGTCAGCTGGTTGTAGCTCGATGCCGAGTATCGTATTAACGTTTGAAAGAGAGACAGTAGTGAGAAGAGAGAATCTTAAACGAGAGGAAGAAAATAAGGATAAATGGGAGAGAATCGTTGTATAGTGTTAGTGAGAACTTATTCAGAGAAAACGAGACACACAAAAGAAAGATTGCGAGTTTGTGTCTCTTTCTTTCTTTTATACTTTCTCTCTCTCTCTCTCTCTCTCTCTCTCTCTCTCTCTCTCTCTCTCTCTCTCTCTCTCTCTCTCTCTCTCTCTCTCTCGTTCTTATTCACTTAAGCGTATACAGTAGAACGTGTTCGTGAAATACTTCGTGTATGTATGCGCATATTACATATGTATATCAAATCGAAGAGGTCACTTCGGGAATCGATAATATAAAAAAAAGAAAGAAAAATTATCTATATCTATATATATATGGTTTTATATAAAAGATCTATAAATAATATATACAAAATAAGAGAAATACATTTTATATAGATCTACATTATGTGGATTTATATTCCGTTAATATTATATAGATATATAATTCGACAATCGAAAGAAATGAAAGAAAATATCGATAATATAAATGTAGAGCTATATAATATGGCACATCTTATATAGATCTATTTATAGATCATTTATATAAAAGGATTTTATCATATATGAAATTTATCGTATTATATATAATGGATCTCTATATTTATGTCCCTAAATGTTTTCATTTTTGTGTCAATACATCAAATTCAAAAATCCAAAGAGATAATACTTTTTTTCTTGAATGTATCTGCGAGTAATGCGAATCAAAAGAAGAGATAAATGAATTATGTGCTACGGTATAATTTGTTGCAAATGTATGATAAGCGTTTAATCAAATAAATAAAGGGAGATTATTCTTCTTTTTCTTTTTTCTGAATTCTATATTCGACTTGTTTGATTTACTCGAATGAAATTGATGAACGTCTATATCTGTATTATAAATATATGTAGTTTTCAAGTTGCACAATCATTAACCTTCAAACCAATTTTTTTTTATGTTTGAATAAGAAATTATATAATGGGAAACTTATAGTATAAATTTTGTATATATATGCACATACATATATATATAGTACTTTATGCGTTATATAATATAATTATATTGATAAATACATCTATATTGTATACAATTTAGTATAGTATAATATAGTACAACATAAAGATTATTTTATATAGAAACTTATTATGGTAACGAGCTTAGTATAATATAGTATTATTTTTTTATATATATAAATATATTTATCAGTATAATTACACTATATTATACTATACTTTTATATACTAAATTACTATATAAAAAATAATATATATATATATATATGTATATAGTACAATAGAAATATATTAACTATAATTTATATGTAACAAATTTTTATGTAAACTATTAATTTAATAACAAAAAGAAATAGATCATAAATATATCATTTCAAAGTAATATTATAAAGTGTTACTAATACACTCACAAACATTTAAAAAATATCAAAATTGTTTTCAAGAGTTTCAAAAAGTTGTAACGATTTTACGGCAGGGCTTTCGTCATGGGAAAAGACGAGTTTGACGCTCCCTAATTCGTAGTCCTAATGCGTCAGTCTGGCACTGGTACTGCTTCTTTGAATCTCTCTCTCTCTCTCTCTCTCTCTCTCTCTTTCTCACTCTCTTTCTCACTCTTCCGTTCTTTCCCTCTCTCTCTCTCTCTTATTTAGTTTCACCACGCTTACGTGATCATACATTAGTGTGCGTGAAACGTGCGTATACTTCTCTATCTTATTTCATATATATAATATTAGATAGGTAAAGGAACATACAAAGATTTTTGTTATTGTGTGCAAATGTCATTTACATATGTATGTGTGTATATGTATATATATATATATATATATATATATATATATATATATATATCTGTGTACTTATTTATTTATAGATATGTGTAATATAATAAAACCCTTCGTCGAACGACCTATCGATTTTCATTGTATACAACACGTCCGTGACTTTTCTTTTTTATATTTTTATTTTTTTATTTTCTTTTTACTTTCTCCTTACTGTGCTCCAATATCGACCACGTGTCTTCTCAAGAACTCACACAAATAACAAACTATCCATGTGTGGAATAAAATTACGAAGGTGTACGAATTATGTATTATGGAATAATTATCTCAAAGACTATATGCGCGTTATATGCAAAGATATATCAATTAAAATATTAAAATTGTTAAAATTATTAAACAGTGTTCTCAGAATTATAACGAAAATCTTTAAAATATCTTTTTCGTGATATCGAACATTACTATCCTTTGAAAATACAATAGGAAAAAATTTCATGATAAATTATAATGTTACAGATTATCGTATATATAAATCGTTTCAACGTCCTTGTTTTTTCTCACGATAACTAAATATAATCTCTTGGTATGTCTCAAAGGGTATTTCAATTTTCAATCATGGATGGAATGGACAGCATACGAAACTCCCTTCAAATGTTACATCACTTTTATTGATCTTAGGCTAACATCAGCGCCAACGACCCACGTACGACATGAACTGTACTTAAGGTACTCACGAAAAGAGCAAAGACACGCTGTCATCGATCTGTTTGCGAGTGGATTGTCTGATACTTAGAATAACATTTGATTCGACGAATTTCAAACGAACAAATCATAGATAAAAAAAAAGAAAGAAGAAAGAGAGATCAA
Source organism: Vespula vulgaris (assembly GCF_905475345.1). Lineage (NCBI taxonomy): Eukaryota > Metazoa > Arthropoda > Insecta > Hymenoptera > Vespidae > Vespula > Vespula vulgaris. The sequence continues at coordinate 1,752,913 of NC_066586.1, read as the reverse complement.
ACTATACATTTTTTTTAGACATATATATCTTTATGTATATTAGAAATTAAGAAACGATACAAATATATATTGACATGATGAAACTAAATGAGACACCTGTTATATAGAAATAATTCATTACAATTTGCTCTAATACCAAATTTGTCGAAATAATCGAATCGTCTTGATTATCTCCTTTCACCTATTATTATTATAATTTCTTATATTTCTTAATTTAATCTATTCGTAAAAATATTCAATTCGATTTCAAGCATTATTTCACACATTTTCTCGTGCGTAATAGAAAGAGACAAATATATATGATACGACGGAATCAAATGAGACGAAAACCTATTATACGTACGTATGTAAATGAACCGATGATTATAAAAATAGTCTAAGAATGAGTCAAAAATATAAAAAAAAAAAAAAAGAAAAATTCGTTTAATGCATAATTCGTATAATTACATCATATATGCCATACTCGCTGAACGAATAATCCTCTTTTTTTTTATAATTTTCAATTTACCATCAAACCACTTTCATAATCATACGATTCAAATAATCCGTAATAAAATTCGTAATAAAATTTGCTTCGAATATTTTTACTTTTTACTTTTTTATCATTTTATTTTATTTTTTATATTTATTTTATTTTTTTTTGTCTTTCTTCTTTCTTGATTAAATCTTCGTCGTAGGAAGGAATGAATACCAGGAAAGGAACGTGATATTCGCGAGACATTAAGTGAAGTCGAAGAGGCCAGTTTCCACCACCGAGAACAGTGAAGTGGAGTGGAGTGGTGTGGCGTGGCGTGGCGACCAAGAAAATCAATAGGCCACGTGGGTCGCCGACCGGATTTTCCGAACCTGCTTTTCGTACTAACGAATAAGTTCACTTTCGCGATTCATTTATTAACGATTTTAAAACAATGATAAAGAGATCAATGAACCCATATGTATATATGTGTAAATATACATTTCTATACACATATTTATGTATGTATATATATAAATATGTATATAGAAAAGAAAAAAAAGATACGTTTAATCAAATTGTTTAAGACCTAACTTACGTAAATACTATTGTACATATATTTCCATATGAGATATTTCAAGAACATAAATCTTCTTATCACGTATTCATATATCTTATATTCACATATAGGGTAATTCCGGGTAAGACGGCCTTGCGGTTCAGACAACTCGATTCTATATTTAATAGATACACTTCTATATAATAGATTTCACAAATATTTTAAGTGAAAGGACTGATAATTATTAAGAAAACTCATAAATAACACTTTTCTTGTTTGTTTTCAATTAAAAAATTAGACAAGTTATTTGTACTTATAGATGGTTCAATTTTTTCGAGAATAACTGGCCCCACCGTAAAATTATACGTTGTTACGTTCTTACGATGTAAAACCGACTGCTTATAGAGATCGTGAATTTTTAATCATTTTTAATGACGAAGGTATATTATGCGTTTTCTTAATTGAAAAACAACGATCAAAAGAACATGTGCCTCATGTAACAGAACATAACAGAGATAATGAACCAGAATCTTTTTCATCTGGTAGCAATTAATAAAAAGATTCCCATGATAGACACGCCAGATACAATGTTAAATAAAATTAATCCAATCCGCAATGTGTTGTCAGATATAGTTCAACGAATTAAAAAATGTAAATGCAAACTGTTTCGAGTAACGCTAAAGTAACAAAACGAGCAAAAAATTTAGACAAACGTAAACGTGAATATAAATGAAATTTTTGTCAGATTTTCTAATCGAAGAAGGTTTTGAAGAAAATGATGATGCTGAATGCGTCGAATGTAGGGAACAGTACAGCCATATATCGAAACAATACGAAAAAGATGAATTCGATGTGCTAGATACAATAAGTGATTTTAAAAAAGATGTTTAACATTTATGGATTTATATGATTTTTGTAGAAAAATTTTATGAAAAAAGAAGAAATGATTTTTTTTTTTTTCTATTATGTGCAAAATCTTTTTTCTCTCTACTACAGGGCCATCATACCTTGAATCATGAGAAATCTCACTCGAACAATATGGATGAGATGGCCTTTCGCATGGGAAATAATTTCTTTTTTTTTCTCTTTTTTTTTGTACAAAAGTCTTAAATTACTTTTTAGTTTAATCTTGATATTACAATTTTTCATTTATTTACCTTTATAAACATATATTTTTCTTCTTTGGATACCATTTAAATTGACAATATACTGAAGCATTAAGAAAAAGTGGGTTATCACTCCCGAAATTATCATAGTATATATATACATATATATATATATATATATATATATATATATGCTGTGCTGTATATACACATTTATAATAAATATATTATATATATGCGTAGATATATGCATACTTATCATGTATATTTAAACGAGAAGCAAATTTATCTTTTCTCATATTTGACGTCAAAAATAATTTGTAATTTTGTAATCTCTTTCTCTTTTTCTTTTTCTCTCTTTTTCCCTCTTTCTTTGTCTCCTACTTTATCTGTTTTGCCAAGAATTAGCATAATTCTCGAACCATTAACGACGAATTCGCCACGTGCTTATCATATTTCACATCATATATATATAGTATGAATATTAGAAGAATATAAAAAGATAAAAAAAAAAATGCGATAATAACTGAGTCGAAAGTTCTAACTTTTTTTTCTATCTTTGTTTCTTTCTCTTCTTTTCGCTCTCTCTCTCTCTCTCTCTCTCTCTCTCTCTCTGTCTCTGTCTCTGTCTCTTTCTCTCTCTATTTATCTTTCTTATTTTCACATGATTTTTATTACGATCGTATAAAGTACGATTGAATGCTCATGAAAATCGCAGTACATACGGATTAATTCTTCCTTTTATCGAAGAAAATAAATACCAGCTGCCTGAACGAATAATAATTTATGATTACGATGACGACGACGACGACTTTGAATGCATCGTCTTCGTTCTCTCGATTTGCATGAAACACGATTTCGCAGATAAGAAAAAAAATATAATCTCAATGAAGAAACTGAAAAGAGAAAGAGAGAGTCGAGAAAGAAAAAAGAGAAGAAACTTTCATTCGTAAGTAAGCACTTCGATACGAAAACGTATTCTTCTTAAAGCACTCGGAAGGGCGGCCATACTGCTTGTTTCGATGCTCACGAAAAAAAATTGTTGTCGAACGAATCCCGAGAGAATACACTTTTAACAAATTCCTAAGACATTTCTAAATCACGTAAACACATTTAATCTATTTACGATTCGATACACGTAGATTTTCATTCAAGAATCTCTTGATATAAAAACCGAAAGGTAACGTGCTGGCGTACTCGCGCACGCGCGCGCATTCATGCACGCTGACGCAAGTAGAAAACACTGAAGAATAATTCGAGATAACCAAAAATATATTCTATGATCATTTCTTTTGTATATATAGATATGTGTGCGTGCGTATGTATGTATGAATGATATAATTATAATACATATTCATATTCCGAAAATTTGTCTAAGAATCTCAAAGAATGACACACAAAAATAAAAAAAGAAATAAAAGAAGTACAGGCCAATGATTATTTACCTTCCGTTTCTCCGATTATAATGTACGATAAATAATACGATAGAATTGTACGATTATAATTATACGATATAACATATAATACGTATAATATATATATACATATATATTTATATAATACATATTTATATTCAAAAATTTCCATGAACATTACAGTAAGACGTACAAACATAAAAAAAAGAGAAACGAAAAAACAAAAAGAAACTGATTGAATAATAAAGAAACTTACCCCTTATAAAATGTCACTTGCAATCCCTCGAGCGATATTACAATTTTCTCGATGCGGATTGGGTCGTGGACGATAGTTTAGATCCCTTTAGATCCTAAGTACGTCGAAATCCTTGATAAAGGATCATATTTCACACACGCACATACACACTAGATAATCGACGCACTTCCCTCTGTCTCGATCGTCTCGTTTCGTGATAACGACGAAGATGATGAATGACAGAAAAAAATAAGAGTAAAATAGTTAGATAGAAAGAATGAAAAAAAGAGAGAGAGGGAAAGAGAGAGAAAGAAAAAGAGATAAAGGAAAAAAAGGAAACAGAGAGAAAGAGTGAATGAGATAGGAAGGAGAAAAGGAGAGAGATAGAGAAACAACACGATTAGACGGAGACAGGGAAGCTATGCGCGACACGGTGGTCGAGCTCTGAGTGATCCGTCTTTGCGTTTCTCTCCGAACGAGGCTGCTGCCGTTCCGCGTTTAGGTATTACCCTCTCTTTGCTATATAACTAACGTTTCTGCGCATGTGTAGGTATATGTGTATATTATATAGACACCGGAGTTGGCGCATGACACTTTCGAACTTAAACGTATGTTAGTAACAAAAGAGTCGTTCCTCCCTTAGGTGGGGGGATGAATACGTAAGTTTGTTAAACGTAATATTGTTAAAACGAATTTCTTGTTTCCTTATGTATGTATGTATGTATGTACGTATGTATGTATATCGTGAAAGTATAGTTCTCGGTTGATCTATAAAGGTTATAGATATACGATAATAATGTATTTTTGTTAATTTGAGGCATTTAATTACACGTTAACGAATTTATTATTACTTTATGATTAAAACGTAGTTTGTAATGTTAGTATAATATTAGTTGAGATTAGTATATATGTAATAATAAACTATCTGTCGACGATCGTTAGTTGATTTTTGTTTTCTAAGGGAAGTTATTGTACTTCTCTCTCTCTCTCTCTCTCTCTCTCTCTCTCTCTCTCTCTCTCTCTCTCTCACTCTTTCTCTCTCTTTCTTTCTCTTTCTCTTTTGCTCTTCGTCTTCGTCCTTGTTAAATACAACTTCGTTATACACATATATTGTTAGTCCTATTCGGTTGTTGATATACGGAAAAGGTGATAGAAGTATCCGGCTTTGTTATCGAGAGAGAGAAAGAAGGAGAGAGGGAGAACGAGAGGGAGATCCTGCGGTATGGATCATTATATACATCGTCACTCTCAGTCGCCCGATCTACGAGGAAGAAGACGGACAAGACCAGCTTCGTTATCGATTCTATAGTAAGAAAATGTAATATACGTTAATCTTTAATCACATTTTTCGTTAATGCAGATTTAATGATACGTTGTCAAATTTATTTGTTATTGCATATATATATTACTATACGTTACGTAAGATGTAATAATCTTATGATAGCTAATTTATTTATTACTACTATTATTATCTTCTTTTTCTTCTTCTTTAATATCTCTTCGATCTTATTTCTCATATATATACATATACCGAAACAATGACGTAATCAATAATTCGTAACGTATACAAGAAACAAATACGATCTAAACGTTCATTGAACGTTTGCATACATTAGTTTATTATTATTATTAACTTTCGAGGACGGTCGAAGAATCAAATAGTCAAGATACGCGATACGATTGATTTAGACGTAATCAGTTTCGTCCGACACAACGATCGATTACGGTAAAAACGTACAACGAGCACGTAGAATCGATTTAAAGGAGACGGCAGTCAGTCGTCACATCGGTCGTCGATCGATACTTTGACGTAATTCATGTTACAAAAGTAATTTTATTAATCGTTCGAATCGTTATATGAATCAATCTCATTGTTCCTGGATGAAAATATTGTTAATCAAAATCTTTCTCATATAATTATAATTCAAATGAATCAAAATTTGATTAATTGCATCATATTTATAAGTATTCCTTTGCAGTGTGCTGCGAATTGGGCATATTTTTATATGATTAGAATTAACAATAGATTTATCAGATGCTGATTAATAAGATGCTAATTAGTTTTTTTTTTTTAAGATTGAACATTAGATTTATCAATCGATAAAAATGTTTCGAGCATTTCATAAAAATCGTTTACGCGAAATTTTATCGTACGACTTCTCAAGACGCATTACGACATTTTATGTTATATAAATATATAATCTAGTTGTTTTTATAAATTTTGCTCTTCTCGTAATATTTATATCTTAAATTTCTTTTAATATATTTTAATATACTGAAATAATTATTGTCTCTCTCTCTCTCTCTTAACATCGTCTACAAATTTCAAACGTGTAAATCATGTTTCAATGATTACCTTCGTATAAGTGTATCACGTTTCCAAGAACATTTCTTCCCGGTTTCTTTTATAACTTCGTGACATCGTTATAAATCAACGAAAAAAAACTCACTTCAAGTTTCCTTTATCGTCGGTTCCACGTGGAATCGTCGTTAACGAGTTCATCGAAAAACATCATTGAGTTACGTGCGGTGCTTCCTTGCAATAGTAATCAATAAAATAAAACATCTATACATGAACTATATGTATATGTTAATCGACAATTATGAAAGTAATTTAAATCATAAAATATATTAAGACGTATATATCTGTTCTCACGGATTATTATTAAAATTTGGTTAATTACATGAAAGAATTATTTTTATCAAAAATAAATATAAATATAAAATTATTTGAGATATTGATAATTTTCAATTACATAAAATAAATATTTTCTTTCTTTAAAAATAAATATATTTAAATATAAAATATATTTATAAATATTAAAATATAAATATTATATAAATATATTCAAATATTTCTTTAAGAATAAATATACTAACTTTTTTGTCTGTGTTCTCTTCATTACAAAAAAGAATAATTTTAATTTACGAGTATGTGTAAAAATATCTCGTAAATTTTCATAACGAACATTACATTTTCGTTATCACCAACTGATGTATATGTATATTTATAAATGTATGTATGTATGTATGTATATATTCGTAACATAATACGAGAAATTTTCTCGGAATAAAACGATACTTTGAAATTTGACATCATAAAACGTAATCGTCAACTTTTACCGATAAGTGAAAAAATAAAAATTATGCTTTCGTTCTTTTTTAACTTATTTTTTATTCATACAATCTGGAAATTGAAAAGAACGTCCAAAGTTACGTAGCTCTTTAAAGAAAGATAACAATTAGTAAATATTAATATTAGAACGAACAACGTACCTAGTTATATATGTATCTATATAAAGATACGTATTTTGTATTTGCAATTAGATAGATAGATAGATAGATAGATAGATAGATAGATAGATATACACGCTTTAAAAAAAGCGATTAAATAAATGTGTTCTTTATGACAATCGCCTTTCTAATATATTCTAAGTTTCTATACAGAAATAAAACGTGGAGATCAATTTTTTTCCTATTAAAGATTTTTCAAGTTTTTTAATGATGTCAATACTCGAATGGTAAACATTACGCTAGATCATTTTTTATTTTTTTCAATACAGATTCTGAATGAAAAACAGAGATTGTAATATTTGTTAAATGAATAATTTTTGAAAAAAAAAGAAAAGAAAAAATTTCTCTTGGAGAATAATCAAATTTTATTATACATAATTTTTATAATTATATTTAGAAAAATTTTTTTGTACTACTGTATTAAATAAATATTACTTTTGAAGTGATATCAACAATTTTTACATGAAATTGTGAAAAATAGTGTGAAACTTTTAACGACGTTATCGTCTGTGTACAAAGATATTGTTTGAAAACTTGCATAATTGAATCATTTGTTCTCTCTCGCTCTCTCTCTTTCTATTTATCTCTTTCTCTCTCTCTCTCTCTCTCTCTCTCTCTCTCTCTCTCTCTCTCTCTCTCTCTCTCTCTCTCTCTCTCTCTCTCTCTGTCTCTTTACATGCCTTTTCTGTACTTCAGTTTCTCTACTTGTTTCTTGATTATTCATATATCAGTCATATATCAATGATTTAACGTCTTTAATAGTAGCTATCATATTTCCTTCGTAACTTGAACGTTAAATTTATGACACAATAGCTTGTAAATAGACGAATAATTAATATAATAATTAATATTTAGTATTAATTATAATTAATATTTTAACAAACGTTCAAATCTGTCATATGTCATATATTGATTATATTTGTAAATATTTTAATAATTTGATTAAAATTATAATTATTTTTGTCTGTATCTCGATATTTTAATAATTTAATTTTACATATAATTAATATATTGTAAAATATTTTTTGAACTGCAATACATATATTTCACTTATAGTCATTGCCGAAAATTTGCTTCGAAGGTCGTTGAATAATATAAAGGATGCGAAAACGCACACCTGGAACTGGTTTCATGCAGGATTTCTATTGGTTCAAAACGAAAAGAGGGTCGTAGAATAAAGAAGCATACGAGGATACACATGCACAAAAAAAAAAGAAAAGAAAGAAAGAGAAACGTAGACTTCGATTTTCTTCCCTCTTAAAACCTTCGCCAGGTGTACGGTTCCTTCTTTAGAAACTAACAGAAAGGGCAGATGAAATACCCTTCTTAGTTACTTCAAAATTCTTCATCGTACGACGTTAGGAACAAAAAAAAAATAAATTAAGGTAAAAATCAGAGTAGAAAATTTGTGAAAATTCATATCAGAAAATATTAAGATTCGTTAGAAATTCTGTTTAATAAACGATTCGATCATTTGATAAAGATGTTAACAACAATAAAAAGAAAGAATTAAATTTCAATATTTTACATTTAGAAGATTTAATTAGATCGTATAATAAAAGTGTTAACAACAGAAAACAAATTACATGTAAAAATTTGTTGCGTAAATAAAAAATTGTGATAGGAGATTTATCTCGAAATTTATTTAGCGAATTAAAAAATATTAAGATATAAAAACGTAAGAAAGATTTATGTAATTACGTTTGATGATTGTTCTGATTAAATATAGACAAACGGATAGACGAATAAATCACATGATAGACCAGTTGAGGTTTCACTTGCGACATACTAGCTTAGACGTAATCGGAATATCCCTTTTCTTTGAGTCCGTATATACCCGCATGATATGTCCTGGAATTAAATAGAGTGACACGGGACTGCACAAGATCTTTATCACGAAGTTAGATAATTATTTTCCTATTCATTCGGAGATTCGTATGAGTATTAATTCGAGTAAAAATTGAATAAGAAAAAAATATAGATTAGATCCTTTTTAAAAATTGTGGTAATAAAGATACTTTTGTTGTAATAATCAATGCGTGTGTGAATAAATAAAGTAAAGATAGAAAAATTATTATAAAAATTATAGAATTAATCGAAAGGAATTCAATCTGTAATTATTCTTGATTCATCTTCAATTTTTATTCACTATGAATTGATCGTGTCGACGATAGCATTGTTCTTCATTGCAAAATACGATAAGATTGCAAATTATGATTACAATAATCAATGAATGATCGTATTAAAAATAGATAAATTATTATGAGATGTATTATTATTATTCTGAGACGAATTTCTTTTCTTTTTTTATCATTATCTTGACTTCTTTTCAATTTCTAATCACTGCGTAATTGATAATGTAAACGAAAAAATGTTTTTCATAGAAAATTATGATAATGTAGATACTTGTTTTATATACCGATAATTATCTTGACTTTTTTTTTTTCTTCTATTTTTACTCATTATAAATCGATTATGTCAACGATAGCATGTTCTTTATACTTTATAGCATTTCCTCAAACAAGTGGAACGTTCGAGAGTTTTTCTCCGAGTGACTTACTTATAAACAGATCGAGAAAGAGAACGATAAAAAAAAAGACAGAGAGAGAGAGAGAGAGAGAGAGAGAGAGAGAGAGAGAGAGAGAGAGAGAGAGAGAGAGAGAGAGAATACGTCGCTAACGCAGGATATTAGATAATTAGCAACATTTCCATCATCCGCCGGCCGTTCAACTATTGTCGTCCGAGGTCAAGGCGTTATGTATGTATGTATATATGTATATATGTATATATGTATCTATGTATCTATATATGCATGTATGCATGTATGTATGTATGTATGTATGTATGTATGTATGTATGTATGTATGTATGTATGTATGTATGTATGTATGTATGTATGTATGTATGTATGTATGTATGTATGTATGTATGTATGTATGTATGTATGTATGTATGTATGTATGTATGTATGTATGTATGTATGTATGTATGTATGTATGTATGTATGTATGTATGTATGTATGTATGTATGTATGTATGTATGTATGTATGTATGTATGTATGTATGTATGTATGTATGTATGTATGTATGTATGTATGTATGTATGTATGTATGTATGTATGTATGTATGTATGTATGTATGTATCTGTGTATGTATATATGTATGTATATGTGCTTATCCTAAGATAACTTCTTAAATATCATTCTTCTTTATAAATACGGAACTGACATTATTTAATACGAAATTTTTTGACCTAATTGTAATCGAAAGAACATCGATATTATATATAAATATAATAAAGTAGATGAAATATTATGCGATTACTTCATTTTATTTAATAATTATTAATATTAATATATACATATATACATTTAATCTCTCTCTCTCTCTCTCTCTCTCTCTCTCTCTCTCTCTCTCTCTCTCTCTCTCTTTTAAATATATTAATCTCTATTTAATATTAATAATTATTTGAAATAATTTAAGATGTTGATTTTGATTAGTTAATAATCTTCCAAAAAACAAAAAGGAAAAAGAAAAATTAATTAAACGCTATCAGGATTATGATTAACAGATAAATTCAATGTCGAATAAATAAAATTAATCGAAATAAAACATCGATTTATTATATCGAATCTATTGATATTATTAGAGAAAAAAATCGTAAAAATACTAACGTAGCAGTTGTATACACGTGATCGAAGCAAACATAATCCCGAGACGTTGCTGCTTGTGCGTGGGATATCCGTGTGTTAGTGACGTCACGAAATCAATACCGGACTCGGAGGCTGGGTCCATGCTACGTCACTGATGACATAACTAAGTCTAGGGGTGGGGAGAACTCTGAAATATAGATAACACGTTGTCCTGAATTACGCCTACGCTCTTTTCCTCTCTCTCTCTCTCTCTCTCTCTCTCTCTCTCTCTCTCTCTCTCTCTCTCTCTCTCTCTCTCTCCCTATTTCTCTTTCTCTCTCTCTTTCTCTCTCTCTTTCTCTGTCTATCTGTCTATCTTTCTATCTCTATCTCTACCTCTATCTCACTCTTTCTCTCTTTCGTATTTATCGAAATTTTTCTTAAATTTACAAAGTTTATATTAATATTTAAAAAAATTTTTTTGAAATAATTTTTATTCATATACATATGTATACCAAAATTTTTTCACACACACATATACACGCAGATACATCCACCATACGATATAATATAGATTTACAAATAGCGAAACAAATCGAGATTAATCTATTTTTAATTTATTGTGAAATATATGTATATATGTAATAAATTTTGATATAAATATATCGAGTATTTCTACGTTTCTTTAAACTTTGAACATCGATATAAATAATAAAAACTATATTATTTTTCATACTATGACATACTTATATTTATATAGAATTTCTTTCTTTGATCGAACACGATCCAATTTCTATTTTATGCATTGATCGATGGTCGAATAAGTAACACAGATGATGATCTCAATGGATCGATAAAAATATACTGCAAATACATAAATGTTAATCTTCTGATTTTTTTGTTTTTCCTTTTATCAAAATTCACCTTTCACAGCTTGACACTCGTTAGAAAATGTCAGTGATGACGATAATGAGGACGACGATGACATGTAAATTAAAATAAAACGGCTCGCAACGATAGATTATTCCGTATATATTATCGTTGCAAACTGTTTGTTAGATCTCTGAAGATATAGATAAAAGGAAATTCATAATTTATGGTGAGCTATATAAATTGCTCGATACTCTCTTGCACGACATTTATTCGTCCAGAGGAAATCCAGTCTCGCATCTCGTATGAAGCGTTAATTGACGATTATCGCTCGTTTATCTAACATAATCGTTTCGAACATGTGAAAGTAAACGAGGCTTCGAATGTTTGACGTATGTACATATGTACGTATATGTTGAACTTTCGATTTTATGAGAGAATAAAAGAAGACAAGGAACGAGGGAGAAAGAGATAAAGATAGAGGTAGTGATAGAGATAGAGATAGAGAGAGAGAGAGAGAGAGAGACTTTTTTACTTTTTCTTTTTTTTCTTTTTTTTCTAATTTTTACGACTGGTTAATAACATATTACAAAAGATAAGAACGCAGTATCTCGATTTATTACGAGGTACACACCGTAAGAATATGTAGTTTCCTTTACAAGAACATGCCAATCTTCCAATTTAAAGTTAAGATTATGCTCGCTCGCCGTTATAACTGGTAATTACCCTTTTGCCGTTTACACGTTAATTCCATTCATATTTGAATGAAACTACAACGTTAGAAAATCTTTCCTTAACGAGGTTCGTTAAAAAAGAAATATCCAAATAGGATATTTGATCAAAGGTATCGATCAAAAATTGACGAAGCGAATTTTATATATTAGTTAATGAAATTAATAGAAAATTATTAATAGAAAAATTATTTTTTTAACTAATAATTTTATAAATATATAATAAAAATAAAAATAAAACGTGCAATACAAATTGGGTAAAAGTTTTTTCTTTGCTTGTGGTTTTATAATCTGAAAGAAATATTAGTCTAAAAAAAAATCGAAAATGTAATTGATATTTAAAATCACCTAAGAACTTTTGGCCCGCTTCTATATTATATATTCTAAACAAAACAATTAATTATTAGAAAGACTGGATCTTTCGTAAAAAAAAAAGCCAATCTACATTTTTAAAAATGATCGATTATAATACATTATCAAAAATGATCGATTTTAAATAAATAAAAGAATAACAATATATAAAAGCGTATTATAATTGATCTATACTTACCCATGCGCGCGCACGCATGCACATAGAACTGCACTACCGAGCATACATAATATAATCTTTTCTTCTTGACCGACCAAGTTTCTACCGTCGGTAAATCAGTTCTCTCTTCACATCATGCGAGTAAATCTATGAAGATATATAAATAAGTATTATATAAAAATATATTTTTTTATTAACAAACGCTCTGTCGAAGAACGAAGAGAATCCAATAGAAAAAAAAAAAATCGATGACTGTGTTTATTTAATTGATGTAAAATTTATATATATATTACTCTAATATAATTAAACAATAACAAAACAAGACGTACACGTAGTATAATAAATTAATATTTAAACAAGAGTACATTGCTCGTAAGACGCATTAAAAATAAAATAATTTTAATTTATTATTTGAATGACAAAGCTAAGAAAAGGGACAAACCATTTGGTCAAAAACTAACCTATAATCGTGTGTAAACATATAACAATTTTTTCTATTTTTTATATATGTAGATATGATATATATTGCACTGCAAATAATATAGATTTATTAAATCTTACAGTGTGTAAGCTGCATATATGTATGTGTGTTATTCTTGAAAATTATAATTTATATTAATACATATTTATATATATAAATGCTTATACAGTAGGTACATCCAACGATGCTTACTCGACGGAATACGAAAGAATACTGAGTCAACAGATGTTAAAATCACTCAAGTTCTCATACTTGTTTATCTTACATAAAGTTTATCATTTTTTTACTGTACTCATAAAGTTTATCATACTTTTATTGGTTACTATTATTTAGGAACCATATTCTACGTGACTTTTTTTTATTTTACTCAATTCACACACATTCTTATATATGTTGTGCTTATAAAAGATTAATCACAGATCCTTAATTAAATATAATAAAAAACCATTTGTACAAACGAAAATAATTTTACCTACGAAATGTTTCGACATCGAAATTTATAATTTGAATTTAAACAGTCCTACCGTATCAATTAATTGTAATTATTCAGATATTAACGTTTTATATACTTGTTAATGAATATATACGAATACGAGAATAATAATTTTATCTACCAACTATTTCGACATTGAAATTTACAATTTAAATTTAAACAATCCTACAGTATTAATTATTTCTAATTATTCAGATATTACCGTTTCATATACTTGTTAATAAATATATATATATATATAATCATCGATTTGAAGATTAATTGTAAAACATTGATTTGAATAGATTTTGAAGATTACTGGGACAATTTTATTAATATTGAAATATTTTACATAGTATTAAAGCTGATAAGAGACCGTAAATGAATAATTTTTTTCTACTCTATAGACGTATTTAAAGCTCATAAAGAAAAAGTTAATTTATAATAGAGCATTATATACCTAATTAAATTTCAACATTGCACGAATAATACTACATTCATATCAATAAAATATAATCTTCTGTTATATTTAGATTTACATTCACTTATAGACTTATATAGTCTTATTTAGCAAGATCGACGTAGGAAATATATTTAAAAAGGTGTTTTTTTAAGAATATAGGAATCTTTGACTAAAACTTAAAGATTTAGGCATTAATATTAGATCATTTTTAAATGTCTATATATGGCAATATATACGTACGTGAAAGTACGCAGAGGTACTAAATGAAAATGAAAAGTATAAATAAGTATCACATTAAGTTCACTGTCACTGATTTGTAAACGCTTCTCACACATTTTGTACATAATTAATTGAATAATAACAGTGATAGTGCCAATAGAAACATTTAGCTTCTTTCTTCTTGTACTTTAAATTATCTGGCTTGTACATGTCAAAATTTGCCCTTTAAGATTCTTTTAGATATTTATAATTCCATCTTTTCTCTCTTCTTTCTTGTTCTCTTTTTTCTTTTTTTTTTTCTTTTTTTTTTCCTTTTTTCTTCTTTTTTTTGTTTCTTTTTTTTTACTAATGTATCTTAAAATTTAATTTTTTAAATTTCTGTAGGACCTGGTTTAGCTTGTGTTCTGCGACGGGCTAATTCTGACAAAACAACAGGCCCAATATGAGGTGATCTTGGACTACTTGACATAGCTCTGTAGGTCGCTGCAACGGCCATCTATAAAATTCCAATATATGAAATAAAATGAACATAAGCAAAAACAGCATCAAGTAGGCTTGATTTCGATCTATAATTTATTTAAAAGATACCTTCAAACTATGTGGATCTGTACTGATATCAGGTAACATTTTTTGTGGAAGATGATGACGATTTGCAACCCAAGGATATTTTAAAATTAAAGCTGCTGTAGGCCTACGATTAGGATCAACGTGTAACATCCTCTTGACCAATTCTTTGGCTTCCACTGATATTTGACACCAGACTCCACTTTCTACATCTATATATCCGGGTCCAATATGATCAAGTATATCGGTTGCACTATCTCCTGGACTGTTTCGGAAAGGGGTGTATCTGCAGACAAATATTACATACAATACTTTTGACTTTATATGTTGTTATTATGTGATAAATATTTCCAAATTAATCAGTCTCATACCCGGCTAACATAATATATAGTAAGACACCTAAAGACCAAATATCACAAGCTGTATCATATCCTTGCCGTTTCAATACTTCAGGTGCAACAAAATTGGCTGTATAACACGGTGTCATTAATAAACCATTTTCTGCACGTAACTGTTTAGCAAATCCAAGATCACATATACATAATGTACTTGGATCCCCACCAGGTTTGGAAAATAATATATTGGATGGTTTCAAATCACGATGGACTACCTGAAAACATTTGACATCCGGATTATAAATACCTATTATTAATACAAATACTTAGAGACGGAACGGTATAAATGCTTACTCCATTTTCATGTAAATAATGAACTACACTAGTAATCGTGTATATCACCTCGGCAGCTTCTCTTTCTGTAAAATTACGTCTTTGTAACAATCGATCAAGAAGTTCTCCACCTCGCAAAAGTTCTAACACAAGATAAACTCGTCTATCATCTTCGTGAACGGTTCTTAAAGATACGATATGTGGATGCCTTCCGTATCGTAACAGGATTTCTATTTCTTCCGAAGGATCCCGTTTTGCTTTTTCTATCACCTATTTTACGACCAATCTTAATTACGTACAATAAATATAAAATTTAATAATTATAAAATATGAAATTTCTCGTTATATATTTATTTATGTATATAAATTACCTTAATAGCATACTCAGTTTTAGTTGCCTTATGAACTGCAAGGTAAACGGTACTATAAGTTCCTTTACCTATTTCCTGCTTAAATTCATATTCATCAGTTACTAGAATAGGATTGACATAAGCTGGGAAAGTACTGCTAATACTATCACAGTTTTTGTACTCTGGAGTTTTTGTATGATCTTCTAGTAAACATGGTGCAACAAAGCTAAACCCACGAAACAATTCATGAGCATTTGCGCTAGGAGGTACACCAGGAGAATCTAAAAAAAAATAATATCTTTTCAAATAGAAAATATATACTTAGTCGATTCTTTCAGCTAATCAACAATTTCAAACATTAACATAAAAAAAAAGAAAAAGAAAAAAAATTGTACGTTATTACCCTTAGGTGTTTTACATGTAAATTCACTATCAAAATAAAATGCATCATCTTCTTGACTAACGGCTGGTTTGAAAGGCGGTCTTATCTTTTTCCTATAAAGAGCATCCCAATCAATGGTTCCAAAAAAGACGTGGTTTTTTATTTCTTCTACACTACCTAAGCGAATGTATGAAAACTAATCAAATAGAATATTCGCACAAGATATAAATGTATTTTCATTAAAATATTTAGACATTACCAGACCCAAGTCTATTTGCTGGATTTCTTTTAAATAATACTCGTAATAATGCTCGGGCTTCCAGTGAAATATTAGAAGGCATGGTAAGTTTTGCTTTTAATATTTGAGTCATAGTTTCTTTTCTATTCGCTCCTTGGAATGGAAGTGCACCCGTCAACATCTCAAACTGAAAATTACTATTTACTTAAAAAATAAGATATAAATAAATCTAAATGTTTTTTTAGAAAACTTTTGTAGTAACTAACCATGAGGATACCAAAGCTCCACCAATCTGCAGCATAAGAATGCCCTTTTCGATTAACAATTTCCGGTGCCATATATTCGATTGTACCACAAAATGAATATGCTTTAGAATTATCCAATGATTGTTTACTTAATCCAAAATCAGTTAAAGAGATATGCCCTTCAGTGTCCAATAAAATACTGCGAAAAATAAAATAAAAAATAAATGAAATGATATTTTCAAAATGTAATACCACTTAACTTTAACGAAATACAAACTTTTCTGGTTTTAAATCGCGATATATTATACCAAGTTTGTGTATATGATCCAATGCAAGTGCAAGTTCAGCAAGATAAAATTTTACATCCTCTTCTGTGAACATGACCTGCAAATTTATTTCTAAAATAGTACCAATTCCAATCTCTATCAAAAGAAACATGGTATTGAAGAGTACATATATGATAGTTGTTACCAATCAAGATATATTAAATATTTGTCTCATTATTATGTGCATATATACAATTGAATAAATTGTGCAATGACAAAAAGATATTCATCGATAGAAATGAAAATTGAATGAAAAGTAATCATACAAGTTGTATCTAGTTAGCTTGTTCAATAACCTCTTTGGATAGTCTTGTAAAAAGATCACCACCCCTTAGGAAGTCTAAGATCAAGTACAGTTTGCCCTCTGTCTGGAATGCATAGTGTAGTCGAACAATGAATGGATGCTCCACATCCACCAATATATTTCTTTCCATTTTTGTTCTTACTCTGTCTCTAACTAAGGTACCATGATCATAATTAGACTGAACAATAATGAAGGAGATATTAACTTTTTAATTATAAAAAAATACCTTTCAAAGTCGCCTTTTTAAGGACCTTCATAGCATATAGCGTGCCGCTATCCTTTCCCACAACTTTCCGTACCAAAAAGACCTAACCAAATATAATCAATTACAAAAGAAAAGAAAATAAAAAGAAATAATAAAAAATAACGCATAAAAGATTGAATCGTTTTTTACCTTGCCAAAAGAGCCTTGACCTAGTACTTTTAATAGTTCAAAATGAGATGGATCTGCCTTTTCATGACCATCTCGAACCACCTCCCGTACCTCTATTTCATGGGACTCCGAACATCCATTTGAGTGCGACTCAATAATGTTTCCTTGAGTAATCATTGTTTCTTCCTGGTTCTCATCTGATAGAATTTCTAATCCTTGCTAAAAGAACAAAATTATATCGTTGGCATGGCTTGTAATTTAAATATATATAGATACATATTGTTGTCTTGTAAAAATAAATTTTTTTTGGGGAGATCATCATACATGATCGATATAAGGTAATACGTAATCGAATTAAAATATGTTTAACAGTTTATCGAGTAATAAACGGAATAAATTATTTTACCTTTTCATTTACATGTTGCTCAGTCCAAGGAACCGTCAGATTCGCTAACGGCATTATATTCGCATTTATTTCCAAGGTCGTATAAGATAAAACAAAATAGTTATAGTAATGTCACTATACCGTTGCAACATTTAGTAAGCTATTAAAAATTAGTATTTGGCCCGTATACTCTGTATAAACAACTAAAAAAATTTTTCCGCACATTCGCGGTTAGACTAAGGAACGCATGTATGTATATGGTTTACGCGATAAGTATCGACCACAGATAACGAATTAACGCGAAGGCTTTTAGACGGGACTCTTGATTTAAACCGGAAGCTAGGTCTAGAGAAAAAGCGATAACGATAGCTCATGATTTAAATACAATCTTCTACCATCCGTTCATTAGTATTAATTAAATACATCCGCTAATTACAAAGCGTACAAAGATATTTCATTGTTGCAAATGAACTCGCCCCTCTCCACTCCCCTCCCCTCCCCTCCGCATAACTACTTCCCCTCTTTCCAATAATGGATCGTCTTTACACAGTGTACGTTTTGAATCGACAAAAGATTGCTACGATATAGCTAAAGATCATTTACACATGTCTGCTTATATTTTATAAAATGTTTCAACACTAATAAAAACAAATAACACGTATAATTCGAACTGAATACAATCGTCGAGAAAATAAATCTCATACGAAAAGATTAAGATTAGTTTTCGTTATTTATTTGTGTATTACTAATATCACTGACTGGCGCCATATTTCATACGAAATTAATAAAACATCAGCGCCGCGTGGTGTGACGTCGAACTACCAAACTCGTAACTAAAGGATAAATCTATTCAAATTTCAATAGTATATGCAATAACTTCATTCGGTAAGAGTATACAACAGGTATATATCGACGTATTATCCATTTATTCTTATTACTTTCATATTTTATTTAATTATGGACATAACAGAATAATTGTTCTCTTTCTTGGATTATTCTTCAAGGATTCGCAGATGGTATCGAAACATTTTGAAAAATTATTTCAAAATAAAAAGCAAAAAGTTTTAATTCTACTCATCCTTCGAATACAATTAGTATCCTTACATGTGTTATTTATATAAAATTTTTTGTATCTATTCAACTTCTGCCTCAATGGTTCATAATGATTTTTTTTCTTTTTTACTTTACCTGTATAGATTTGGAAGAACTCATAAATGATATAATTTAAGCAGATAAATTTCAGTTTAAAGGCAGTTTTAAATTTCCAGTAATTTTTATATCAAACTCTGTAAATAAGTAATGTTTTATTCTGATTATCTTTTGTTTAAAAAATTTGCACGACTATTAAGAGTCATGTATTAACATATTTTACTTTACATAAAAATGTATGAACTTGATAATTATCGTACAACATTTATAGAAAGGTTGTAGGCTAAGATACATCATTTTTTTGTAACAACTTTTTAGCCTTCAAACGTGTGCAAAAATTCAACAATAAATCATGTATCATATCTTTATCTTCGCTATAACTCGTGTGCCATAATATACATTTGTGAGGCCAATGAGATCATGGCAAGATAAAAATTCTCACAAAGATGGGACTTATACGAACCTTTTTTTTCTGTAAAATATCTGTTCATTTAAATAGCAACCTGTAACAGACCAATTATTCTTCACTGGAAGGGGGTTAAGAGTAGATACTTTTAAATATATAACACGGAGTATGATAGTACCTTTATACATTATACAAACACATACTATCATACTCCAAGAAAATGTAACATAGCTACATGCAAAAAAGAAAATAAATAATTGATAAGACAAATGTAAATTATATGCAAGTATATATAATATATATGTGTGTTTGGCAAACCTGTATGGATACCCTTGAGCCTTGTTCTTAAATATGGATAAAAGAAGGCTAAAGAAAATGGCAACTAATCCAAAGCCTATCACAGCAAATATTCTTCGTTTTTTAACATCACCTTTCCTTGTTGCAGCTTCGGTCATTAGAATCATTCCTAATACCACTGCTCCATCTTATTACTTTTGTTAAGGTATATTATGCTTAACAATTGATTTATTATGTTTACTAAATTAAAAGGATACTCAAAACCATAACAATATAAGTTTCTAACACAAATTGACCTTGGGACGATCCATGAATATATGCCATATTTCCATTAGCTGACTTGTGGATAAATGGAGGTCCTCTGATATGATTCCACATTTGTCCTGATATCATTGTAAGAGTGAAAAACTATAAGAAGATCAATTTTAATGAAATTAATCGTTGTATTAAAAGTAAAGAAAACTAAAACAAGCTTACCAATGCACTAAGAGCCCAAATTGTTTTATTATAAATTAAATCTAAATTGTTACGCCTAACATAGAGGAATACTCCGATCAGAACCAAAAACATCATCAAAGTCACTGTACCAGAGTAATTTGGTGGCCTGAAGACGTTTATCTATAAAAAATAATTGTTTTTAATGAATATTTTATTACACAAGCTTATTAGAAATATTTACCTGAATATCAGTACGTTCTGATATCCACTTTGCTATTGCTTCTGCAGCAAAACCAACTCTTTGTATGTCCATAGTATCCGCTGGTTTTGGTTTACCTTTCGCTGGAAAATGTATATATACTGGAGCAGTATTCAATCTCATCTGAAAGAAGATAGTTTTGTATCTTTTTGTATTGAAGATACTTTAGAAACTGATTACTGCATATATATGTATATATTTAATACCATTTGAAAAACGTCTGATCCTTCGTCGAAATCTACAGATGCGAAAAACAACTTGTTCGAATAAGACTGAGAATACCGGAATGAATTTGCAACTATTGTAAATTCGTCGTTCGCATGTCTGAAAAAAAAAAGTAATTAAAAAGAGTTATTACTAAATATCATTATTTTATTACCTGCAAATTTGACACTGCCTTTGTGGTGCCATAGCAGTGAACATTACGATAACAGAATAATTTCTTGGAGTATTTTTAACAAACTCCTTAAATTTTGCTCCGTTAAACTTAATTACAGGTCTCCTAATGGCCATTTCTGTTAACTGTTGTACACGTTCGGCTAATGAGGAACTTTGACTCTAGAAAATATATGTAGATTGATCAGTTTAGAGGTTATAAAGAGAATATACTAATGGTTACACTATTACAACTTATCTTTTTAATTCGAGTTAAAGTATAACGTAAGAAAAAATTAATAGAAAATTAATGAACATAAAAGAAGTTTCATTGAAATTGTACAATCAATTAGAATAAATTTTGAGGGATGACATGAATCTGACATTTCAAAATAGCACGACAATTTCTTTGAACTTATCGACGAGATTATTTCCTAAATACTCACATTTTTCGTTCTATATTGACAGCTAACATAAGATAAACTCATGAGCACAATCCCCAGGAATGTAATATAATATTTCGACTTCATTTTAATAGATTTTGACAAGATAATCTATCAGAAAAAGCAGTAACAGCTATCTCTATCGGAACACGCTACTGGAATAACCGTACATATAACATGCTGCAAATGCCGATTGGTCTGAACGTTACTACGTGGCACTTGACGTCTACACGTTTTATGCAACAAAAGTTTATTACACTATTACAAAATTAAACGACGATGTAACGGTCCTGTGTAAAAGTTCAATGCGCATCAAACGTTGGGAAAAAGGAGAAAGGAAAAGAAAAAAATCGAATTCTTTATACGAATATTTTTTTAATTAATTTTATTCGATAGATGATGTACGTCATATCGCGAAAAAATTTTCTTCGGATAACACTTTGAATAACTTATTAAATAAACGATACATATTGTAGATTTTATTAGAAGACAAAAATAGTCTCGATATCTACGTTTAATATTATTGAAAAAAAAAAAAAAGAAAAAAAAAGGAAACAAAAAAGAAATCTAAAAAAATAAATTATTGTGTCTGACAATGCTCGTGGCGATAAAACATATAGATACATTACTGTTAACGCGTACGTCACATTTCACCGTTTATTCGACGACGATTGAATGGCTCGTCGTTGATTGGTCAATATCGTCTTCGCGTAACCGTCATTTCAAACGAAGAAAAACCGGTGAACAGACCCGCCTGAAGAAACGTTGAGAGAAGAACGCTTGTGTAAGATTCACGCAACTTCATATAAGCCATAGTTTTCAAGGGGGATGGACGTGTTCATGGTGGAACGTGCAGTGTTTTTAATAATTAATAACGGTGTTTATTTCTGATATAAACATTGGTGTTCAAACGCGTATATTGTTTTAAAAACATTTTTCTGAAATTTTATCAAATATATTCGATATATAGTGATATGTCGTTCTCAAAAGCTAGGATTCAACGGTTCAATGAACTTGCAAGTATGTTCTTAACATTAACCGTTTACTATGTTTAAAGATTTCAAAGAAAATTACAAAAAATGGTATCGTCGTTTGGAGCAGCGATAACGCTCATTGACGTCTCGTATTAAGGAGTGTGCATTTAATTAAAAAATTAAACATTTGAGACGGAAGCTACATTCTGGCGGGAAAATTGTCCCGAGTTGTCTCGTAACGCGTAACACCTTTTATCGATTCGAGTTTTTTAAACTGATTTTTCTTTTTCTTCTCCCTTCTTCATTTTACTAATTAACACTAAAGCTAAAGTTACTACAGTTTGTTCAAACGATTGACGTTAGTGCCTGAACAATGATAATTATATTAAAATTAATATCATTGATAGACTCTTGTCAGTGCAATTGTTTGATTATACTTGAATTTCTAAATATTATTTTTTTGCGATTAAAATTTGTTTACTTTATAACACGAAC
This sequence comes from Vespula vulgaris, assembly GCF_905475345.1. Taxonomy (NCBI): domain Eukaryota; kingdom Metazoa; phylum Arthropoda; class Insecta; order Hymenoptera; family Vespidae; genus Vespula; species Vespula vulgaris. The sequence goes on along the minus strand of NC_066586.1, from coordinate 1,729,780 downwards.
TCTGAGAATATTGTTATAAACAAAATGATCGATCTTTTTGACGGTGATGCCTTTCGATCGTCATATTTTTTACGACGATAAAAAAAAAATAAGTCCGTGTCAGTTAAAAAATGCATCCTCGGAAATTCGTGTGACGCACGTTGTAACAATCGCACGATGGTTTTGCGAGACATTTTGATCTTTAAATGTTTTAAAAGGTGAAGGGCCGAAGAGGAGGTGGAGGGGGTAAGACAGAAATAGGAGGGGGGGTGTAGGTAACGACAAAAGAAGGTATTTTATCGCAACGACAAGAAGGGTCGGTCGAATGTTACACCTGGTACCTTCATGAGTCTACATCTCCCTCAAATACAGACACACAGCTGTCTCTCGTTTCGAGTCTCCCCTTCCGAAGATGCATCAAAAGGAAATCCCTTTGATTCCACTCTCCAACCTTAGTTTTGTAGCATATTCGTTGAAAGAACAAGAGCGAATCTTCGTGAACGATAATTTCACCTTTAAACCCGTGTCCTTCTTTAAAATGTATTTTCCATGATACACGTTATTAATTCATGAATAATGAATATGCATGTTGTTGCTGCGACATTTATAATTATTATATATGAACTTTTCTAGGCGAGGCACCACCACCCGGTGCATACGATCCAAAGTTTGATCAAAAAATCAAAGGACTTGTTATCGAGAAAACAGAAAGATTTCAGGATAATAAAAGTGTAACGAGTAATGGGACCGAATCAAGCTTAACCGTTTCGAGCAAGAGCACCGGAAATCTACAATCGGAAAGATTTGTAACCGTAAGAAGATATATTTATTAGCGAAATAATTATTTAGTTGGTAGATTAAGAAGTATATTAAGTATGTGATAATTGATATACGTTAGTTGATATAAGTAACTGTTATAAATAGATTCTTTTTTTTTTTTTTTATATAGCCACAATGTACGAGAAGGCGAGTTATTGTCAAACCAATAAATCCAAATTACACGAAGGAAAAATTGAAATCCATGAACCAGACTAAGAATAAAAGTATTACCAAGACGCATTATAATTATACGCATCAGCTGTTGGAATTACAAGTTGAGTGTACGAATAAAGATAGAACTATACAGGAACATGAGAAACATATAGAAGAAATGAAGGAAGAAATGTGCAAGCTTGAAGTGCAAATAGAGGAGTTACATAAAAAACAAGTTGAAGTTGAAAAACAACATAGGAAAGATATAGAAACAATGGTGAGGGAATAGTAGTAATCCTTGAATTTCTTTTTTTTCTTTATTTTTTTATTCTTTCTTTCTTTTTTTTTCTTTTTAGGTTTGTAAATCTAAACTTTTGCAGCTAATTTTGTAAAACTCTTATGTTTTTAGGCTAAATTACAACAGGAGGTTTTAGATAATCACGATGAAAGGCATCAAGTTGAAGCAGAAGAGCTCCGTTCTAAATTGTTGGATATGTCGAGAGAAAAAGAACAAGAAATTTCTGCTAGAAGAATACTGGAAAATGAATTAAGAAAACGAGTGGCCGAGTTGTTAGAAAAAATTTCTCTTTTAGAGTCGGAGTTGGCTAGAAAAACAGAAAAAAATCAAATTGCGGTAATTAATGTAGTGTAGTTTTTATACGATAACGAAGTTATCACAATATTAAAGTAATAAATGAAATATTTTTTTTAAATAGATACAAACCTTAGAGACAAGAAATAAAGAGTTATTGTCGAAATTAAAAGCATTGGAGGAAGAACGCGACGTCCAAGTCGAATTATTAGAAAAAGAAAAATCGCAGCTTGTGTCGGATGTAAATGATTTAACGGACAATAAATGTGAACTCGAAGGTAAATTAGAAAAAAGACAGGAGGTGATTTTAGAGCTTCAAGCGCAATTGTCTACTCTTCAATGTGAGTTAGACGAATTAAAAGGGGAATACGACAAACTTTTGGAGGATTCCATGAAACAAACGAGCGATCTTGTGAAAAATTATGATGAAGAAAAAGAGACGTTGAAAGATACCTTTGTAAGAGAAAAAGAAGAGCTTGAATCGCAATATGATCAGACGAAAATGACAGTAATTATATTGCAAACCAATTTAGAAGATATGGCCGAAACTAATTCATTTCTTCAGAAAGAATTACAAGACGTGCAAATGCTTTACAAAGATGTAAATACTTCGTTAATAACAACGATCATTAATTCCTTGATAGTTTAGAATTTTTAATTGAATTATATTTTTTTGATAATAGTTAAGTCAACGATTGAGGCAAGCCCACGACGAATTAGAAATTGCAGAACGGAAACACGAGCTTGTCTTAAAGGAACATAAAAATGAGATAGAGGTTTTAAAAAAGCAACATAGCAAAGAAAACTCGGAATTAAAGCAGCTATTGGAAGAGGCAAAGGAAGATTATTTAAACGAAATAGAAAATGTATGTGACAGACAAATTAGTTTTATCGAATTCTTTCTTGGATAATCAAAATATTTTTTTCTTATAGTTGTCCATAGCAAGAGATAAAGAAATAGCTGATTTACAAAAGGCAACGAGTCAAACAATCGAGGAAGAAACCAAACGAATAAAGGAGCATACGAACAAAATCGTTGAAAATGCCGAAGCTGTTACTAGAGAAACTTTAGCAGCTTGTCGTGCGGAAAGCGAAGAAAGAGTAAAGAGAGCAATCGCCGAATGTGACGCGAAAGTAAGCGGACCACATGTGCGTAAAACGCTAAACATCACCTGACCTTGTATTTTGTTTTATTTCTTTTCTTTTCTTTCCTTTATCTTTTTCTTTTTTCCCCCCGTAGATTTCCATAAAACTAAAATATTTAATGATTTATTAGCATGGTTTGTCTTGGTTTGCTGTGATGTTTGGATTATCGACTTTTGTAGATGAAAATGATTTTTTGTATTAATAGCTTTTCATAATAACGTAGATAAACACAATGATCAGAGAAGCTACAGCTGCGATTGAAGAAGAAATGCGTCTTAATGTCGAAAAATATAAAGCATGTTTGACAAGAGTAGAGACCGAACGTGCTGCATTAGACGATAAATTAGCCCAAAGAGATGCTGAAATTACGAAACTTTCCTCGATACTCGAGGAATTGAAATTGACCGCGGAAACTCAGGTACTTCTAATATCAGTTTTTCTCCTCGCACGTGTTATTTACGTTCTCTGTTATTATATTCTTCTAGGAGAGTTTTAGTCAAAGTTTGCAAGTCGAATTAGACAGAGCGGAAACAGAATTGGCGGAAAAGAAAGCAGAGCTTAGAGCATTGAAAGATCAAATACGTGCGGAGGCTGCGGAAATGGTTGCTAGAAGAAAAAGGTACAGAAAAATTATTTTATATGTATATATTTTTTAATTAAAATTATATATACATATGACCACCGCGTATTGTATAGGTTTGAAATAGTTATGGCTGAAAATCAAGCATCGGTTGCTGCACTTTCGAAACGTCTGGCACAGAGTCACGCTGAGGTAGAGAGACTCCAAGATGAGTTAAGACGCGGAGAGGATTGTATACACGAGCATCGAGATTTACTCGCTTCTATGCGTAATAATTCTCAAATGGTACATGATCAAGTACACAATATTATGAAACAATTAGATGCCGAGAGGCAACTTGTAAGTCAAATCGAAGCCGGTAGTTTATCCGAGTTTGAATCGATTAAAACTATTTTCGAAGTTAAAATTGACGAACTTCAACGGGTAGCAGCGAAAGAAATTACACGGCTTCGAGAAGAAATTAAAAAGAAGTCAAACGAAAATGCAGAGGTACTATTCTATGTGTATTAATATAATAAAAAGAACGTTAACTTCCATTACAATTATATTTGTTAATTTTAGATGAAGAAACAACTCGATGAAATGGCTGGTTCTCTTTGCGCCGCGCAAGATATGTTATTAAGATTAGAAGAAAGAAACGATGCGCAAATGATTGAAATTTCGCGATTAGAAGTTGAATGTAGTAAAGTTCACGAACAATTAAATAATCAAGAAAAGATCTCCGAAGAAAACACTGCATTGATATCTGTACAATCGGCGCAACATAAACTCGCCATCGAGAAAGTAAATATCTTAAGATTAGAGATATGTTGTATGCATGTATAATATCAAAAAGAATGAAAATATCTAATTTAGATCGTTATGTTTATAGGCGAATTATCAGTTAAAAGAACTCTCCACGAAAGTTATATTACTCGAGGAAAGAGATCGGTCTGCCGAGGTAATGTTTTAATTTCTATTAAAAAAGGAAAAATTGATTTTTTTATTCTCTTATTAATTTGATAATAATAATATAAATGAGCATGATCGATCGTGTTTTAGAACAAATACTTATTAGCCGAAAAGGAAAAAGCACAATGGCATGCTCGTGAAGAGAAGCTTTTAAAAGAATTAGCCGAGGAAAGAGCACGTCGTGAAACTGCTGAAACGTAAGATCATTATGATTATCAATACTTTCCCAAGAAGAAAAAAAATACAAATAATTGATATTAAATACATACACGTACATATACATATTATATATATGTATCTATATACATATGCATATTTTTTAATATAGCGAAGTCAAGACATTAACCGAAACTAATGATCGACTTCGAAAGGAGTACGAAGACATTAATGAAAAATATGCCGAAATAGTTGGCCATCAGAATCACAAACAAAGAATCAAGCACGTTTCACAGCTGAAAGAAAAGATCTATCGATTGGAACAGGTGCGTTTATTAATTATTGTCGGCCTTGCGATTAGTTTCTACTGGATTTGGTTGTATTTTCAATCGATTACTTGTAACTTCGATTACCATGTGTTTCCAAATTTGTTTTGTGATATCGATATATTTTTTTTTCGTTTCTTTTTTTCCTTTTTTTGTTGATATTGTTAAAAACGTTGTATCAAATGTTTTTGTTTTCTCTTTACTTTTTTATCCTTTTTTTTTATTTTTTTTTTATTTTTTATTTTTTTTAATATTTTTTTATCGATTAAAAAGATCCTATATTGTTTCTAAATTATCTGTCTATTGTACTTATAGTATTTATTTATACAATGATATAAATTTTGTTATAAAAATTACGCAATGCAAAATATAAATAAAAAAAAAAAAAAAAAAAAAGAAAAAGACAAGTATATATGTTCAATGAAATAAATATGTTTCTATTACGAATAATTTTGTGTTACTATCTTGTTTTGCCCACTATATATTATAACTTGCCATTATTATTCGTTTCTGTTATCTGCATTATATATACACACACACACACACGACATATATATATATATATATCTGAGCAAATTGCACAATAAGCAGGTGAATTTTTTTTTAGGAATTGCAAACTAAATCCAGGCAACTGGAACAACAACAAAAGGCAGCGGAGAAGTTAAAAACTCAACAGAAACGTCCCCATACTAAAGGGAAAGAAAACATAATAGGAGTTTCGAGAAGTAGTCATACCACACCTACATCTTCACCGCATAAATCATTGACGCCTCTTCGAAATCGAAACGAATAATTTGATTACAAATTATGGCCAAAAGACTTTGCCAAATTAGTTCGTGTATAAGAACTATAGGTGTGTAAAAATAGTTAAGTCACATGCACGTTCCGGGATAGGGGGAGGGGAAGAAAAAAAAAAGAAGAAGAAGAAGAAAGAATTCGATGTTAATCGTTGATATTCGACATTTGGTGTTTTAATGTTTTTTTTCTTTTGTTTTTTTTTTTTTCGTTTCTTTTTTCTCTCGTCGAAACAAAATTATTCGTAGTTACATGGCTCGTTTAAATCAATAACGTTCAAAAGGTACCAAGTGTATTTGGTCAATCTCTTGTTGAATTTTTGTCGTTCAAGATTCGTCAATAAATCAGATTCTCATAAGCGCTATTATGTTTATTTTGAGAGTATATATGTTAGACAATTCACACAATTATTATTACATTATTCATTTTTATAGCCGTGAAGTTAAATAAAGTTTTATTTATACTACCGACTTGTTTAAAACGATCATTTACCTTATTACAACGGAATAGCTCTTGAAGGTCGATTTAAAAGATCAATAGGATCGTTTAAAAACTTGGAGTTCCTTGAAAGTTTGCAAATAAAATAACATAATCAAAGTGCAATAGGTTTCATCCTTCAAAGTGGACGAACGCAGTAATAAAGTCCACCTAAGTTACTAAGGACCCATCCAATTCATTAGACTTTATTATGCCTAGTCGCGTAGCTTGTGACTTTAACAGAGGCCAGCGTTATGCATTCTCTCTCTCCGCAGTCTTCTTGACACCAGTAATCATTATACTCTTCTTAGGTACTTTGAACCTACTCTAAGGTCAACAAGCCCATGAATTTTAAACGTCATGATCCAATCATCCTCTAAGACTTTCGAATGCCGCCCACCATAAGGAAGGTATAATAATTTTGTAAACTTAACGGTCGCTCATGGTTCGTGCTAAATTACATCCTTTGTAATTGTAAGAAAACGAATAATATATACGGATATATTTATACATATATATTTACATCGAAGTTACATGAATATAATATCTCTATATACCACAATTAAGATATCTAACTCGATCGATCGAATCCATAGAATCTCGTCCATGCGAAGTACAGAATGTTACCGATTATAATGAAAAATCGATCTTGTCTGCGAGTGACCCTACTTTCACAGTTGACCCCATTCCATGCACCGTATCCGAGTAACGCAGTATACTTTAGAAGGGCTCTGTCTATCTTTATTCTTCGTGACGTCGAACGAAGCACCCCTATACGTCCGGATAGAACGTCGAGCGAGAAGAAGAGCGAAGGGAGGAAGGGAGAAAGGAAGGGAGGGAGCTGAGAGAGTCGAGCACACCTAGGAGCTGCAAGAAGAGATCTCTGCAAAACTATTACCGGTTATTGCTGAAGTCTCCGAGCCAATGGAGAGTCGATGGAAGGCTGATGCAGGACCACCTTAAGAGGCTACGTGTATATAAGACGTATGCATGTATCTTTATATATATATATATATATGTATATAAATGTATATATATGTACATACAGAGAGAGAGAGAGACACGTACATATATATATATATATATAAGTAATACGTATGTACGTGTCTGCCTGCGTGACGTGACCAAGTGCGAACGAGAAAGGGTTTGAGCGTGAGAGCTTTCTTCGAAGAACGATAATTACCCCCAGCGGTCAGTCGGAACTGAACTGAACTGGGTACGGGAATACGAGCTCCCCCTTTCGAAATACCAGTATCTTGCATTCTCCGGGCTTGCATTAATGATACCGTCTATGGTAGATTTTCCGAAAATCGATATCGCTAATCCCATGAAACCCGCGGTCAACGTTACTCCGTCTATGCCGGCCTTCCGTCTACCACTTTTCACGCGTTTTCACGTCACAGATAATTAGATCACAAACCATATACGGTAATATCTCGTTACTGCGATTTTATGTATGAAAAAATTCTTTCCTTTTTTTCAAAGTATATCCTATAGGTATATTAAATCGTTCAATGGATCTTTTATAATCCTATTAATTATTATTAATAATAAAAGATAAATACGTCTTTATGCATGCGTGTAGGTAGAATCTATGTGTAGGTAGAATAGAGTGGATAATAACATCGAAAAATATCTCTTTTAAAATCGTACAAACACGTCCACTTTACACAGCCTACGCTTAAAGCAACGAACGAACGAACGAACGAACGAACGAGCCATCGTCAATTCGATCCTATTTTATTGCGATCAGGGATGGAGAATTTAATAAAGAGTAGGGAGGCGATCTCTCTCGAGGCAAAACCTTTACTACGTTCTCGAAGGAAGATCCCAAGTCAATCGAAGTAATTCAGGACTCTCTCTTCCTCTTCCTCTTCCTCTCTCTCTCTCTTTCCCACTTTCTCTCTTTCTCTTTCTCTTTCTCTTGTGCGGTAAATATCGTCTCGTTTTTCATAATATCGTGCAACGTATTAAAGTGACGAGATTGGCTCTAAAAGTAGAAGGGGAAGAGGCTCGAGACGGTTTGAAACTCCGCCGGTGGCTGCAAATGAGTTAGTCGAAAATCAGGATTAAGTGCGTGGGAAGTTGGAGTAAATCCCGCGTACTTTACTCGAGGCGTCTTTGCGAATGCAACAAAGAGAGAGAGAAAGAGATAGATGGAGAGATAGAGAGAAAGAGAGATAGACAGAGATAGAGATAGATGGAAGCTGAGGGATGAAGTAGAAGAGAGAGGGCTTCTAGTAATCCTACACGTGTGACACTGTAATTAAATATTTGTACAACGTCGAGGGTTCCGGCATAAGTTTGTGTACTAGTTAATTAAAGGGGCAATTAACCTAATCGTATTATATGCCTTCGTTAGGAATACATCCGAACGACTACGACTAAGACCATGTACGTCCGATCGTCGTTTATATCATTACTTTTACTAATGAATATAGAAATAGTAGGTGTATACGTGTAATCTATCATTGCAAATGATTCGGTTATCGCTTAAACGACTTTGATATGAAATACGTAGATATTTCGAATCGAATTGGTTGTCCTTTTCTTCCTTTTTTCTTTTTTTTTTCATGGATGACTCTCTTACATCGGTGCGTGCACAAGAATAAAAAAGGTTCTGAAGTTGACAGGTAACCCTCTGGCAGGAGGGTAACTTCATCTTGCCAATCGATCGACCAATTCGATTACTCGTGACAACCCGAGATAAAGATAAATTTTACGTATTTTCTTTTCCTTCTTCATTCTTGTTAATATATTTGTATTATACGCGATCTTTTTTTTTTCTTTATCTTCTCTTTTTTTCTCTTTTCCTTTCTTTTTTTTTTTTTTTTTATTCGTTTTCATAAGATCGCTTATATAACGAATCTAAAACTCGTCTTGGGCATAACTTAGAAAAGTAACTTAACGCAACACGTTGCGCACATATATACACATATACAGGAACGGTATTGTTCACGCTTAGAACGTTGACCTTGCATCGTAGCGGCCTTGAAGCGATCGTATTCGCATTTAACGAGATAGAAAATCTCAGAGTCTTTGAAAGAGTTGATAAATAGACCCGTTATAACGTGGAACCTTGTAAAAGAATTTAAATAAATTTTATATTATTATTATTATTATTATTATTATTATTATTACATGTATTAATTGAACGAACGATTTGTTATTATTTTTTAGGTTTTATAGAGATAATTTATAATTTAGTTATATCGAGGAATTAATAGTCAGACGGTTCATATAAAAACGTGTCTTAACGAAAGAAGAGGAGAATAAATCGTGTAACAATTTTCTTAAAGTTCATCGTAGCGTGGGAGGAAGAGCAAATGTGAAAAAGGAGAAAGAGAAGATGGAGCCGTTATTCCTACGTACTAGCAAGATCATGGTTCTTCTCCAAAATGGACTGTACAAGAACAGCGTATAGCGTTAATTTACGCGTAAAATGGATACACCTTAGTCTACGTAGGTACGTACGAGAATTCTCCTTCGTTTCCTTCCGTTCTTTGCGGTTGCAATGAATCGAGCAAGAAATGCAAGAGCCATTGCAGATGAAACGATCGGTGAGATCTAAGACCACAGATATATATATATATATATACACATACACATAAAACACGTATACATTCTCGTTACGCTGGTATGCGCGTGTACGTGTATATGCGTTTAACGATGTTAATGCCTTTACATTATTTCTCGATCTACTTTTGTGTATTACAGGTAAAATATTTTATGATTAAACATTTTCTCTAATTAAATATTATATATATATATATGTCATTAAAATAAGTAAATAGTAACACATGATAGATCTAATGACATCGAATATTTTATCTTGGTATATGTTTTATTCAAAATATAAGATGTAAAATGTTTGATGTCATAAAAATATTTCATTTATATCATATAAAATATTTTCGTGATGTATTACGTACAATACAATAATTTTAAATATTCGTTTATAGGAGCTAGAATAAAATATGTGCGTATATAGGTGGAACAGATAGATGATCCAACTTAATTTGATAAAAAGTTAACAAAATAATAAGCAATCTAAGAGATTTATCTTGATAATATACTGCGAATATTCTCATTGAGTTCGAAAGAAATGATGCCTTAATCTTCAAGATTAATCACCGTGTGCTCTCTCGTAACCAGTGGATTTAGCGTCCTTTATCCTCTTCGAAAGCGACTCCGTTCGCAGAGTTTACCCTCTCTCGGGTGTCACGTTACGATTTTATCGTCGCTCGATTTCTCCTCCGACGAAGCTCGTAAATCGAAAGACGAAAGAGAAGAAGAGTATAAGAGAAGGAAAAGAAGAAGGAGAAAGGTAACGAAGAACGAAGTGTTATGCTCTCTCTTTTATCTTTTTTTATTTATACAATCTATAGGGTATTAGAAAATTCGAAGCTATGTGGAGCGAAATAGGTTTCTGTGCTTGACGTTAGAATAGGAAAAATTTTTTGGTAAACATTTCGCGAGATGTGATTTTCAAGGTTCGTTAAGTTCATCGAGAAAAAGGTAGAAGGAGCTATGGTAGAGCTATGATCGAGACGACGTCTCAAAGTTACTAGTATTATGGATCAAACGAGAATTATAGGAGGTCGAGAGAGAGTCGAGAAGAAATGAAGTGGGGACAGATAGAGATAGACAGATAGATAGATGGATAGATAGATAGATACATAGAGAGAGAGAAAGAGAGAGAGAGACAGACAGACAGACAGACGGACAGACAGACAGACAGATAGACAGAAAGAGAACGAGAGAAGAGAGAGATGGGAGAAGAAATAAGCGGAATGAGTTCATCTCGGTTAATGCAACGAGCTAAGTTAACTCGTACATCCTTCTTAACGTGCGTATCGCGATTATGCGAGCCATGTTACCGATCAACGTGTACTACATCCAACGTTTTGCGAAGAATCTTTGGAAAAAAAAAAGAAAGAAAATTAGCTCTTCGATTCGATCGAATAAATTCCTTCAAAAATAAACTAATCAACAAAAGTAAAGAAAATAAAAAAAAAGGAAAAAAAAAAGAAAAACAAGAACGAAAAGAAAATGACGATTAATATCGTACCTAAAGCTCCATTAGGAAATTTCCTATCATTATTCCACGCATCTATACACAGGTAACTAATATTACCTATCACAAACGATTGTATCGATCGTATTTGGTAATCAAACCAATTAGCGTTACGCCCTTTTAAAAAGGAACATAGGAGAATTGTAATGGCCATGTCAATAACAATTCCGCATCATAAATAATTTGTTCGAACTTTCATACGTATTAATCTTTCATTATATTTAAACATTAACTTTGTCAAACGAATGCAACATATATATAATGATATAATAAATATTATATCATTATAAAAAAAAAGAAAAAAATCCACATATGCGTATAATTCGTGTGCGCGTGTATACGTGTCTATGTATGTCGTAACATCGCGAATTCCAGTGTCAAAGTAAAATTTCTTAGTTCTCTTCTCGAGCTCGAAAGGACAGCAGAAGGAGGAGGAGGAGGAGGAGGAGGAGGAGGAGGAGGATCAGAGGTAAAGATCCGGCTCGCCTCTTTGTTCCTCGTAATAGGCTATTTTTCATATCGGACAGATAAATGGAGGAGAGTCGGCAATACCCTCCCACCTCACCCCTCGTATCCCAGCCCGCCTAGCCCCCGTCTCATCGTCGTTCGTTCGAACTCGAATACCATTCGAGATGAAGGCCCTCATCCGCGGTCCACGTTCTCGAACACGATGCTCGCGTACTCTCTTGTGAAAGGCGAAGCTCGCAGGAGGGATTACGCGCGTGCATCCGCGACTGGCGAATACGTAATCCGGTCTCGCGTTCGTCGTTCGTTGCGTCATCGAAATATTTCGGACGATGCTGGAACAACGAGCCGGTCTCTCGGCGCCCACGCTTTCGATCCTGGAAAAAGAGTACACCTACCATATATGTATATATGTACATGTATATATATATATATATATGCATAAACGTTTACATAATACACATATATATATGTATGTATGAATATATATATATATATATATATGTATATGTATATGTATATATATATATATATTCGACGATTTTCGCTTTTAAATTCACCGCATCGTTTTATCACTTCGTTCTGGACCCTGGAATTCGCTCTGGAATTTTTATTATTTCGCATAAATAACTTTCTATTTCTCGCCAAAGACAAAGACGACTACGAGAGTCCGCCATTTTTCCCCCTTCCTTTTTCTTTTCTTTTCTGTCTTTCTTTCTTTCTGCCTTTTTTTCTTTTTTAAGAGACACCCTTCATACCGTAAGGGTTTATGTTGTTTATTAGAAAAGAAATTAATATCCAATTCGGTACGGGATCGATCGAGGTAGAAAAGATGACTAGTAACTCGGTGTTTACGTAGAGAAAAGAATTGCCTACGAATGGCTCCATATTGTCCGAGCGATCTTATCTCTCTCTCTCTCTCTCTCTCTCTCTCTCTCTCTTCAATGAATATCACCGTCGGAGATAACTTTTTTATTCAGCGATCGGAGAAAAAATATGTCCGAGATAAAAAGTTGTCAAGAACAAAGTGGGAAGGACGGTAAACGTTTAATGAAAATAATTTCGTTTCATCTATGGCTATAGTCATCGACTCGAGTAGATAATATGAATAGAAGACGGACACACGTAGAGAGATACACGCGTGCGCGTACACACGTACAAGAATAGATACATATATAGATATATGTATATAGATAGGTCCTTTGAATTTTTGGTCGGGGAGCGTCTAAATCCGGTAACAAACGCTGCGATTCATAACCGTTGTTTACGAGGGACTATAAAGATTCTTGTGTAGGAAGCTGATGCTATGACGAGGAGAAGAGGAAGAGGAAGAAGAAGAAGAAGAAGAAGAAGAAGAAGAAGAAGAAGAAGAAGAAGAGGAGGAGGAGGAGAAGAAGAAGGAGGAGGAGGAAGAAGAGGACGCAGTTGAGAGGATCGAGCGGAAGAACGGAGACTCTTCAGAGAGTAGAAGTCTCCTTCTTGAGTGGCTCGCGCGTTCTAAACAATTCCGTGATGTTACTGCGTCAGGGTTTGCTGCTGCTAGTACTGCTGCTAGTACTGCTGCTGTTGTTGCTGCGGTTGCCATTGCACGTCGCACGTCGCACGTAGCCATTCTTGCGGGAATAGCAAAGCTCCTACATCGATGGAGAAGAGGAATAGTATGTGCTGAGGCGTACTTCGCCGAAGAGTCGCTGAGAGAAGAAGGTCGTACAATAGGAAGGAAACATGCCAGGACGATTTATCGACGTGCTAGTATCAAAATTCCTTTGAAAATTTCACTCACCCTCGGACTCGAGTTCTCTCTCTCTCTCTCTCTCTCTCTCTCTCTCTCTCTCTCTCATGCTCGAAATTTCGGTGTATGTCGGATGTTTTCCATTTCATTCAGGAGAGGACGAATCTTGGAAAGAAACGAGGTCCGAGATGGGTCGATCACAAAAAGGGGTGGGAAATGGGAGGCGTATCGTTTCACCCGTTATTGATCGGAAACGCAGAATGAGAGAGAGAGAGAGAGAGAGAGAGAGAGAGAGAGAGAGAGAGAGAGAGAGAGAGAAAGAGAGAGAGAAAGAGAGAGAGAAAGAGAGAGAGAGAGAGAGTACGGAGAAGGCATTAGGAATCGTTTGGCGCCGATAGGATGATTTCGTAAATCGTACGTCTGACTATGCCGTTACGCGAATTCACGGAATTACCGGCGGGAGTCCGTTAGCATTTTATTCTATCCGGAACGGGATCGAGCACATCCGAGAGAACTAGACCGTTTTTCGCCGAATCGACGGGGAAAGAGAATAAGAGAGAGAGAGAGGGAGAGAGAGAGAGGGAGAGAGAGAGAGAGAGAGGTGGAGATGAAGAGGGATAAAGTAGAAGGGGTGGCTTTAGTCAGAGGTTTTTCCATGAAACTTTCGTCGTCGCGTTACAAACGACGCTTTCCGATGTCCAATCCGTCCGATCCGGATTTGCCGGCAATTTGTTTCGTTTTAACGCATTAGAGATTAATTCTGCTCGCCGCCGTTTTCTACCTTTCTATTTTGTCGAGAACGTGTGTTCTGGTTCTCGCGTATAATTCGCTCGTTACCGATAAAACAATTCTTTTTACGGTTGATAAGCGGCCTGTGTGCGTTCGCGCAGAACACGTAATTATTGTTGAGAACCGTTTGCACGTTCATGTATTTTATTTTCTATATATTATAGCCATCTATACATCTCTATAGCAATCTCTATTTCTCTCGATTTTCGCGGATGAAGTGTAGGTACGAGGAGAATTTTGTAATGGACACTGATTTTCTTCTTTACAACGCGTCCGAAATGCTCGTTGATTCGAATAGCTCGAAACGAACGAGAATACATGGAGTGGATATATATATGTATGTATGTATGTATCGGTGTATGTATGTATGTATATAGGTACGTACGAGAGTGATCATTGTAAATCGATGTAAAAAGAAAAAAAAAAAACAAGAGAAAAAAAAATTATTACGGTAATTGTTATATTACTCAATATCCATGACGTTATAAAATAAGCTCTTCCTTTTTGAATATTCCCTGATAATCGTGAGAATCCTACATTGTTATAATTGTTCTATTTCGATCGAATTAAATACGTTTATATTCGACGAATAATAATAGTTACGAAAGCAAATAAATAAGTTTAAATAAGATGAAGAAAAGACAACGTGAAAGAGGTGTAAACGATCGCGTAGAAGTTTGGAAGCTGCTCTTGGATAGGAGCCATTTCGTAATTGCATAATCTTTCTGGCGTCTAGCCTGACAAAGGTCTGATAGTTCTAATAGACTCTACACGTTCCTGGATATACACGCCCCCTGAGTGTCTGTGTCCAGCATCCTCTGGCTTACCTGTATACGCGAACACATACGATGCGGCCAGCGACCCTTAATGGCTTTAGCAAATGCACGCGTATCAATGGTATACCGTTCTGTGTTTGCATGGATCGTTCGATATACGTGGCGATATATACAGAGAGACAGAGAGACAGAGGGAGAGAGAGAGAGAGAGAGAGACAAGAGAATGTATGCGTACAAAGAACATGATGCAGCGTGAAACGACAGCTATCACCGAAATAGAGTCGAAAACCATAGAAGATCCTTTCATCTATCTCTCTGGTATCGTGCTTTGCGTTCATCCCTAAATTTGTCTTTTGAAAATTGCTTTTTACACGTCGATCAATTGAAACCAGCACGGCAGCGTAGGCGTGTATAGCGTAAACTGTTTCGTTCTAGAAAGGAAAGGATGATTAGAATGAAAATTAATGAAAGAAATTTTCTTATATCTCTGCAATCTTTGCAATTATATATATATATATATATATACTTTTTTCTCTGTTTCTTATTGCATCCAACAAAGTTAATGAGAAAAGAAGTATCGCGTAGGAGTTGTTATTTCGTTATGCTTATATTGAAATAAAAATTCCCGGTATCACGGAACTCGAAGCCGGTAGATATTTCCCCGCGATAAACATAAATTTTAGTCGGTGCCGAACATTATCCAGAGCTGACGCATCGGAACACGTGAAATACTGTAAAGGAGAACATCCTACATATAAGTAAGTAGGTATGTATCTATCTATATATATATACGTACGTACGTATGTATGTATGTATGTAAGTATTCACGCATACGTATCAAATAGGTTAGATACATATTTACTCGTATCAGTCGTAGACGGAGAATTAGGGGAGACACGGAGAACTCGTCGATATCGTGCATGCACAGTACAGAGTCCCATTGAAGAAATAAATTTAACAAGCTTGCCTGCCAGGTGGTAGCCGCACGGTCTTCGACCTAGCAACTCACCTCCTTCGACTTCGACGTATACGATACACGACCTATGTGGGGTTAAATGCCGTGCAGCCTTGTTGCAACCTGCAGCTCGAGGTAAAAAAAAGAAAAAAAGAAATACAAAAAAGAAAAGAAAAAGGGGGAGAGTAGGGGAAGGAAAAGGAAGGGAAGAGATAGGCGGTAGACCTAGCACGGAAAAATAAGGGTTGTCTCTTGCACCGTGCAAGAAAGCAAACGAGCAGGCAGACTTTTCTTCACGAGCGATAGAAAAAGAAAAAGAAAGAGAGATAGAGAACCGGATCGAAAGGATCGACGTTGAGACTGGTCATGGTTTCCTCCTTTGAACAGGCTCTTGGCGACCTGGTGCCAAGTTCGAGGGCATAGACCGGACACATGTAAGAGACACGGCTCGTGCGTGTCCGGAACCTCCAAACAGCGCAACGTGTCCTCCGCTTTCGCTTTTTATTTCTTTCCGCTACATGGCTCATTCCCCGTGAGAGCTGGATTATGATCTCGAAAAAGAGAGAGGAAGAGAGAGAGAAAGAGAACTAGCGAAACGTGTGAACGATTTATGTCGCCTCCTCGGAACTCCGCGCAGCTTTAGGATGCTTAGTCGTCGAGATAAACGATGAGACATTCGTGGATGTTTTCCCCCGAAAAGTCCGTCCATTTTTGAGCCGAAAAGAGGATGGACCCGAGCAGATGCGAGATTACTATACGGTCGCTATCATTTTTCTTTTTCATTTTTTTCCTTCATTCTTTGTTTTCTTCATTCATCTTTCTTTTTTTTTTCTTTTCTTTTCTTTTTTTTTTGTATAATTCTTAGTAGAATTGTTTGGGTTAAAGCGTTAAGAAATAAGTTTCCATAAGGTAACATACTTTTACATTTTCTCCGTTAGGTACCCCAGCTACCTATCTAGAAAAATTCAATATCGCAAACGTTTCCTTCGAATATATAATATATTATGCATCTTTGATATTTGGTATAAGCGATTTATAAATGACATATCCATCCGAGGGAACGTTATCTCGGTGGGCCGTCGCGATCGAACGAACGCGTTTCTTTTTCGCAAAACGAGATACTTCTAACGGAATAAGCCTCGCGTATATTTATTATACACTTGTATCCAGCTGCCTCGTCCTTCTCTCTCTCTCTCTCTCTCTGTTCCTCTCTGTCAATTCACGTTGGAAAGTGTTCCGTCGGTAAATGCATCTGGATGTGCGCCAAACGGATACACGTGTGTAATATTATTGTGCATTGATTTTCCGCCATCCAGTCGTCGTTTAGTCAAATTTCTTCATGGATGGCTTGCGAGGCGTTCGCGCGGGCGCATTTCAACGTGTTTCCTCTTTGATGACTACTCGACGAGTACCAAAAGCATGGATCCTCGAGACGACGATGACTCCTCGTAAGCTTTCAAAGTGTATAAAGAGAACACGACGAACCCGACGGCGTTAAGTTTCATTTAACTTCGAGTTTATCTGTAATGCCTAACAGACGAAGGATTAGATCAATAAATTACAACGTGATTGCTAAGTCGTTCTACCTTCGAGGATCGTCTTAAATCGAATTTCATGAACGGACGATATACATAGAATATACCTATATACCGTAAATGACTTGCTTCATCGACTGGATCGCAAAGTCTTTTGTATGTTTACGAGTATCGAAGTGGAAATAGAAATAGAAGTAGAAGTAAAGGCGGAAGAAGAAGAAGAAGAAGAAGAAGAAGAAGAAGAAGAAGAAGAGGAGGAGGAGGAGGAGGAAGAAAGAGGAGAGGAGGAAAGAGAAAAAATACAAGACGAAAAGGGAAGGAGAATCATGACGATGAAAAATCTACAAGTATGTTACAACGAGACTCGCCATTATTTCGTCTCCGTTATATAACGCTTACGATATCTTCGAGAGCTATGAACCATAGACGAAGAGTCGCCGGTCATTTTCGTGGATTGATCCATAACCATCTAACGACGACGTGGCGACGCCTAATGGCGTAACGCCGTAGACCTGCGATCGATTGGAAATTTATTTCGATATGGCTAAAAGAATTGCAAGCCGATTTAAAGCAGAACAATGCGGGAAAAGAGGGAGAGAGAGAGAGAGAGAGAGAGAGAGAGAGAGAGAGAGAGAGAGAGGAAGATAGAAGATGTTTAGTAGGTTATAGGTTGAAAATCCTGGTCGTACTAGAGATTTCGTATACTCTTATCGTATTATCGAAACATAGATAGGAACGATCTCAAACGCATGATAGGATTCGATGATCCTTCGAAGGGATATAGAGAGGGCAAACGGAATATCGGTACTCGAACGGACCACAAAGGGACGGTAATCTACGACGACAGGACGATATCTATCAGGCATTTCCTTCGATGACCAAACGCGACTTTGTGCGACAAACACGCCTACGTGCTGCTTATGTATCATACGATATATATACATACATATGTATATACGTATATAGAAGTGAATATATACACACGCATACATACATACACACACATATATATATATAATATATAGAGGTAGATAGTAACGTATGTAACTACGCTGTAGTGGTAGAGTGGGGTAGGTATATACACGGCATCCATTGGATAAAATCCATGACGAAGTTCGAAAGCGATTCTAAGAAGCCGCCTCGTATCGCGTGGGGTGGTTCTCGGTAGTTTAGCCCCGCGATTAGTCACCCCCCTCCGCCCGAACTATACCCCTTATATCTTTCCTCCTTCGCGTTCCGTATTGTATATGGCGTAGGAGCTCCCTCTTCTTTCGTGACTCACTGACGGAAATTACGATCGATCGTACGAACGAAGAAAAAGAAGGAAGGTCGGTAGGCAGGCTAGTAAAAAGGTGGAAGGGAGAGGGAGAAGGGACAGAGGGGAGCTTCTAAGGGGGTGTAAAGGGGATGTTAGCGTTTCGAGGGATAGCAGTGAGCGAAAGGAAGGTGTCCTCCTCCTATCGTAAATGCGTTTACGAACCCGATGACACTGGATGACGGAGCTTCCGCAGCGAAATTTATTCTCACCACGCGTTCTCGTCCCGTTGATCTCGTTAGATCCTTCGACGATGGCGTTGATCGTTCGTCTCTCTCTTTTTCGCTCTCTCTCTCTCTCTCTCTCTCTCTCTCTCTTTTTCCGTCTCTGTCTGTCTCTTTCCGGCTCTCTCTCTCTCTCTCTCGTTCTCTATCTCTTTTCTTTCTTTTCCTTTCTCTCTTTTTTTTTTGTTGGCCTTCTCGCTTCCAAGAGCCCGCACAAGAGTCGATACTTAACTCGAAAATTTCGTCAATTTCGGCCAATTCCGAAGCGGGAATCTTCGGCAGGCTGATCCAATGAGAATCACCGAGACACGACGTCCTTGTTTCTTCGACGTTTTTCGTCCTTTCTTCCTCTCTCTCTCTCTCTCTCTTTCTTTCTGTTCCTTTTTCTTTCTTTCTCTCTCTCTTCTTCTCTCCCTACGTCTGTCTTGTTCTCTTTTGTATGCCGCGACGCGGAAAGAAAGACGAAGAATTCTTGTTTCTCGTGCAAGACGCGTCCTACGTCTTTTGAATCTAGTCTTTGCTCGAAATGATGATAAAGCGAGAGAATGGTGCTGGAATATTTACGCGAATGCTCTCTCTTGCCCCTAGTAACGGGAGGCTTTCGTTTAACGGCAAAGGAGACATTTTGTAAAATGCCACCTCTTTCTTCGAGATGTCTCTCAACCTGTTTAATGTTCTATTAGCTTTGAAATCGTAGCTTTTATGTAACTCTGATAATTTTGAGAATCGAATCAACGACGACGACGACGACGACGACGACGAAAACGAGAAAACCGACGACAACTACGACGATGACGACGACGACGACGACAGATAAAAGTCGTTTTCGCGAGATTGTTTTTATTAGACTATATTCGTTCGATCGTCTAGAAAAACAGTGGATGATCTTGCTTGAGGATGATCGTAGGAGGGACGAATAAACAGGGAAAGTCACACGCGTTATAAGAGTACATATATATGTGTACGGATTATAGTAAGTGGATTTATTTTCTGAAAATTGTTCTCTCTCATCGAAAGAGCGAGAGCTCACCTCATAGCCAAACTAAACATCACGTTCGAGCCTCAATTCAGCTATGGCCGCATTTCCTTCTTCTTCTTCTTCTTCTTCTTCTTCTTCTTCTTCTTCTTTCTTCATCTTCTTCTTCTTCCTTCCGCTCGTTTCCGATGACAGGAGTAATTACATTTTTATGTTGTTCCGACACAGGGTAGTACGTGACTCGAGCGAGATCAATTTGTCCCGTAACCCCGTCGCGTTTCCAATGGTAAATGTTATTTACTCGGAATAACGTCGGACGAGAAAGTAAGGAAGAAAAGAAAGAAAGAAAGAAAGAAAGAAAGAAAGAAAGAAGGAAGGAAGGGAGGAAGGAAGGAAGGAAGGAAGGAAGGAAGGAAGGAAGGAAGGAAGGAAAGAAAGAAAGAGCTGTGGAGACGAAATAACGAAATGCAATTGTACCGATAAAAACGATGCGATGTACGAGCTATCTTCTTCCCTCTCCATCTTTATTTATTTTTTTCTCTTTCATACCTCTCATCTTTATTTAAATATAATATTCTCTATTTAAATCGATATTTAATTTGTCAGTCGTTTTATCTCTTGTTTATTAGGAACCCTTTAACGATTACGCGTTTGATCTTTGACTCAATCGACTCGATTGAACAATTGCGATAGAAAATTGAACGAAAGGAAAGATGATAGTCAATGATTATCGTAGTAATAAATATCGTTTTAATATTAACTTTAATCTTATATTTTTGATCGTTCTTGACCATTTCGTGAAATTTCTCTACGATGCAGATTAATTTATCGATTCTAAGCATTTTAGCAAGTATGAATTTGTGTCGATACGAATCAGTATAGTCAGGAGCGCATCGGACTCGGCTTTCGGAAGCGATCATCGCCGATGCTTCACGCAACCGACTCTCCTTGGTGTACATCGTGTATATCGGAGTTATGCGCATGGTCGATCGATCGATATAACGACCGATACAACGATCGATCGATCGATCGATCTATCGTTGTATCGATCGATCGATCTATCACTCCGTACGTTAAGCCCGAAAGGCCGACAGGCTTTAAGTGGATCGTTCATAATCCGAGAAAGGTCCGAGCGTCGAACGATTTAGCGTGCGATCTCGCGTACCAGAATTCGCTACATCCTCGAAGATTTTCCAATCGGATCGGCTGACGTTATCGATTTTCTCTTCGTTGGCTCTTAAACTCGTGAGAGAGAGAGAGAGAGAGAGAGAGAGAGAGAGAGAGAATGTCTCGAAGACGATCCCCGTTAAAGGAGTAACACGAAAGAAGAACCATGTTACTCTTTGCCATTAATGAAGATGAACGGTACCTCGTTATTAATTACCCTCGACCAGCTCTCGCAAGATGTTAGTAATTATAACTAATGCACCAAGTGAAATTAATAAAATGCGTGAGAACTTTGTACATTCATTTAAGTCTTCGGTGGTATCGCCGAGTCTCAGGCGCGCGGCACAAATTAATTTTCACTTTTGCCGACTATCTTCGGGTATCGTATAGAAGGCGAGAAGTTTTTCAGTAGCAAAATTAAGAGGTAGGGACGTTTATTTGTTCTCAAAGAAATAGTGTTACACGTCTGGAAATCGCGACGAGAATCGATTTCGAATAGAACCTATCCGAATGAATATGAGATTAAACGATATCGTCGATAGACAAATTCGAGAGAAAATCGTACAACTACGAATGATTGTGTAGATAAGTACGTACACACTACATCTTTGTATCGGGATGTTGATCTGCGATTATTCGACGTAAGCTTTCAAGATGGAAAGAGAGAGAGAAAATATAGGTAGAGGGAGAGAGAGAGAGAGAGAGAAGACAAACTATCTTCTTAGTATCCCAAGAGACATACATAGTCGGACTATGAGAGGCGTGAAAGGTTGGAGGACTCTAAGCGCGAAATCTTCCTCTCTCTTGTATATATAGAGAGAGAAAGATAGCGACGGAGATAGAGAGATAGAGATTAGGCTGTTCCTGTGGCAAAAGAGACGAGAATATAACCATGAAGGTATAGCAGAGAGATAGGAGGATTCGTGCGAGGAAGAAGAAGAAGGAATATCCGCGTATGGCGAGCATTTGCGGAGTTGAGTAGCGTCTTGAGTTATTCAAGAAAGTCAGCTTAGCGTGGCCGGTTCTCCTCTTCGCTCGTAGCCGAGCTTGTTATCTTGTGTTGTATTCTCGGTACAGTAGTTCTCTCGCGTTGATTTTCTTCTCTCGTTATGGATTAGAATGGATCTTCTTTCCTCGTCTTCATCGTTTTTACGACCTTTCCTCGATGATATTAACAAAAGTAACCAACCGGTGGTGATTCCTCTTCTCTCATTCGTTTGTCGGAGAAACGAAAGGAGGACGTAACGAAACGAGAAGAAAAGGAAAAGGAAAAGAAGAAGCAAAAGAAGAGGGAAAAAAAGAATGAAAAAGAAAAAAGAAAAGGAAAGGCATTCCCCCTTCGAACACATTGCTTCCCTTAACTTAAAATAGTCTACGCGCCGGCATGCATCGCTCTTCCGAGCGGGTTTCCCTTCGCTTCTCCCTTTTACGCTCCTTTCACCATCCATACGATCTTCTCCTTCCATTTTACTATATATATATATACATATATATATATATATATACGTATGTATGTATATATGTATATAAGGTACTCCTTCTCTTGGACGACCTTCGCGTTGCCTTCTCTTGTCGAACTTCCGAGCGAGAAACGAGAAAGTATAAGAGGTACAGGTTGTGTGTGCACACCCCGTGCACGCACGTCTCGAGACGACCATGTTTATGTTCAATAAATAACACCCTTTTATTTCTTCCCTATTTAATCGTCACTTCTACTTATACTCGTAATCCAACGAGATGTTAATTATCACGATGCTTAAGAAGATAAATATTTCCAAGTATTATACATCGAATTATTTCTTTTCAAGTATCACCGAAATTACAGGACACACGTGTAAAACGTGAGCGATCATCGATCAATTTTCCGTTGCACGCATCTATCGATGCGTTCTTCTCAATTTCAAGAGATACGCATCGAAGGATGACGATCAGACTTCGTCTTGTTACAGGGAGGTTAACCGTGTAAATTTTCACGCGAAAGATACACAGCTAACTCTCATCCCCTTTTGCGTTACCCTCCCTCTCTTTGCTTTTTCATCCAGTCTCTCGTCGTTCTTTCTTTCTCTTTTTTTCTCTGTCTCTCTCTCTCTCTCTCTCTCTCTCTCTCTCACTCTGTTTCTCTCTCATTCGCTCGTCCGCTCATCCCATGGCCTTTATATTCCCTCTCGGTCCATCCGGCACCGGCCACTCTCGCATTTACTCGTAGCAGTAGCAGCAACGGTGTCAACGGAGTAACCGAACCACTCGGTGCTCATGAAGAGGAGAGAGAGAGAGAGAGAGAGAGGTAGAAAGAGAAGGAAAAAGAGAGTTGAGAGAAGAGCGAAGAGAGGGGAATAGAAAGGGATGGAGAGACGACAACGAGCCAGTACACGCAAAAGAGATGGATAGATAGACGAAGAGAGAAAGAGATAGATAGATAGAGAGAGAGAAATAGAAGGTAGATAGTACACAGTATAGAGAGAAGGATAGAAGAAGAGAGGAGAGGAGACGAACCGCGTCTTCATTATGCTAATGCCGTGCAACTACAGCTGACCGTGGCCAAAAATAGATGTAGATATCGTGGGATGCTGAGTCGAAACCTCGAGGGGGTTTTTAGCCGTCCTTCTCGCGCTATCTGCTCTTCTTCCTCTTCGTTCGCGCGCGCGGCGGCAGTGGCGTTACGTCTGTTTCTCGATTCGAGAGATTCCCCGGTACAATCCTGGAATGAAATGGTTCCGAGGGTGAAGATCGAATCGCTTTTTCCCTATTCGTGCTTTACACCGTTGAAAATTTCTCTTCTTTTTTCTCTCTCTCTTTCTCTCTCTTTCCATATAACTATCTATCTATCTATCTATCTATCTATCTATCTAACTATCTTTTTTTATGCTTCCTCTTCTTCCTTTTTCCTTTTCTTTTCTTCTCTACTCTTCTATTCTCCTATCACCTTTCACCTCTCTCTTTCTCTCTCTCTCTCTCTCTCTTTCCTTCTCTCCTGCCTCCGACGTTTTTTCCTTTAGAGAAGACGCGCTCATTAGCCTCACCTTTGGCATCGACCGCAACGATTTCAAGGGGAAGCTTTTCTTCCTCCTCCTTCCCCCTCCCCTACACCCCCCCCCGAAAAAGAGGAGGAGGAGGAGAAGACGAAGAGGTTCGAGATGCCGAATGGTTTTACCGAACATCGTGTAATATGATTTCCGTCGCGGTCGAACGAAAACCGTGTACGTAGTTTTCCCTCGAGTATTTCGGATATAGTAGGATATATACGTTTGTATAATACGTATGCGGCTGGTATATATGTATGTCTATACGTTTTGTCCACGTTTAGTGAATACCTACACGTAGGAGAGTCAATGGCTGATAATTAAGGTTTTCGGCTATTTCAATGACAATAGAGTATAACACAGCGAATGCTTTACCATATTAAGGTGGCATCCCACAGAGAAGATATCACGATAATTCTATTCGTTTGATACGCCGCGTACATATTACGTATAAAAGGTTAGGATTACCGTAAAACGTTTTTCCTTCCAATACGGCCAGGCCCGGCGTTCCCGTTCCGTTAGCTTCATTCGGGATTTGGCCTCGTTTGCTTTCAATGGCGAATATGTTAATTACACTTTAAACGTGAACAGGAAACGTTGCATAATATTACCCCTGGTAACTGAACGAAGAGTACACGCTGAATCTCGCTACGTTTCATCATTTTGGGATCTTATTCATAATATTACTGGCGAATGAAGCTAAATGTATGTATGTGTATATAAATGTGTTCTGTGTGTCTATATATACGTGTGTATAATATCTATATAAGTACCTACGTATATCCATGTATATGCACGCGAGCCGGCCATTTTCGGTGGTAGACTCTTGGAATCCGGTTTGTGAAAAACGATGAGTATTCCATCGTGGTATGCCGCGACTATAATCATAAAAATTCATCTGCGTTTAAATCGGATAAAAAAGAGAGAGAGAGGATAAGGGAAAGAGAAAGAAAGGACTCGTGGAAGAAAAGCTCGAGATAGCATGGGTAGATATAATACGTGGGTAGGACGAAAACTCGGTGAAGAACGTTATTTGGAAATTTGCGATAAAATTATATAATAAATAAAAGTTGGCTATTAAATATCGAAATGTATGGCTCACTTCTTTACCGCGAATGCCGTCTTTCGAGAACTATAAATCGTTCGATAAAAGCATACTCGTTTGAACGCGCGGTCAGGAAAGCCAACGGAGTCAAAGGGAGAATCGTTCTTCGCAAGTACTCGCTTCTCGTTTCGTTGGACTTTCTCTCTCTTTCTCTCTCTCTCACTTACACGCACATACACACACATACGTACGCATACAAACGTACACTCCTTTCGTTCTTTTTACGTTCCGCAACATCCATAATGCACGTATACGCGTATGTTGCAGATACAACATAGACGTGTACCCATCGAAAGTAGTAACAATATCTCGGAGGCATGTCGATAGAAGCGACGAGATTCGAGAGTATAGTTACGTACGTATGTAGGGTAGGTATGTATCTTTGTATGGAGATGCATATATATATATATGTATGTATATATATGTATGTATGTACAACGCCCTGGAAAGATCGAGTAAAAGGTAGAAAGAGAGAAGAAACGATGGCGCGGGACGGGGAAAAGATAGGCGACGGGCGGCCGGTCGTAAAGAAAAGAAGGAGAGAAAGAAGCGTAATGTAGTGAGTCAGCAGTTTTTGTTAAAAATTTATTCGGTTCAGCTTTGCGAGAAATATCACCTCGTGCTCTCTCGACGTTCCGTATCACACCTTTAACGGCTGCTTCTCTCTCCCTTTCTTTCTCTCTCTCTCTCTCTCTCTCTCTCTCTCTCTCTATCTTTATCTATCTATCTGTCTATCTATCTATCTACCTATCTATCTATCTATCTATCTATCTATCTATCTATCTATCTATCTATCTATCTATCTATCTATCTATCTCTTTCCAACATTCGAGCCACCACCCCGTCTCTATACCATCTTCAGAATCTTCTACTCTATCTATCTTTCCTTCTTTCTCTGGATACTATCTACCAAAGCTTCGCTAGAGGTCGATCCCGAAGGCGCGTAATTCGCAAACTGTCCATTCATTTTTCAACGTTACAACAAAGTTATATGCGCGTTTCCTAGACGAGTAATTTCTAGTCCATATGGATCAACCCCTTCAGTTGCATCGAATTATGTGCTTATACACGTTGCTTATACCATAGAGAAATAGATAACGTGGAATACGCAAACTTGAGTAATCTCTCTCTCTCTCTCTCTCTTTCTCTCTCGCTATAGGATAGGAGATTCAAGTGAGCGTAAACGTTTCTCGTTTCGTTCGATCGATCTTTGAAATTTCGCCGCTCAAATTCCGTCGTTAACTACGTCTATATATGTTCGGACGATTCATAGATCTCTCTCTCTCTCTCTCTCTCTCTCTCTCTCTCTCTCTCTCTACTTCTCTTCAAGGCGAAGATTCCTAACGCGAACGAGTTGCCGTTCGTTGTTCGGCTTATCGGAAGCAACGACGCGCGACCGCGGCGCTTCCGCTTCCGCTCGGCTACTATCGCGACTCCCTAGAGGAACAATTTTAAAGAGAAGGGAGAGAGGTGATAGGAAGAGAGGAAGAGGAAGGTAGTTAGTAAGTTTCCAAGGTGAAAGGATCAATTCGAGTCTAAGCTATGTCTTTTCTACGAATTGCCGTAGACGATCGATACTCGTACCATCAAGAGGATTTTCAAATTCTTCTGGTACGAAATTCGAGGATACTTTTATTCTTAACTTTGAATCGTTCGCAGATTGTTACGTGCATTCCAAACGGGAAAGATAAAGAGAACGTGTCAAGGATAAAAGTTACGTAAAGAGTTCAAATTTATCGAGAAGTTTTTTTCTACTCGTCATTAAATAAACGATGAAACGACAAATTTTCTTTTTTCTCTTGCTTTTTCTCTTTCCCTCTCTCTCTCTCTCTTTTTTTTTTTATAAATTTTGTTGCATCCCCGAGCGGATCCGAATCGATTCAAATAGAAATGAGAATTAATGTAAGCTGTTCTCTACGTTTATATTATTTTGTTATTATAGATAGTCGATAGAATTTGATTGCATAATGGTTTTGAATCGAGTATATCGAACGATCTCTACGACCTTCTAAATAATTCTTATTCTCGATTTAAAACGACCAAAACGTTTTCCAATGTATTCCGGAAGACAATAAATTGATCTACGATCGGCTACTCTCGATCCTACGATATCATGATAGACGAACTCTCGCGACTGGTGGGAAGGATACACAGTGGTCCTGTTTTATCGGCAGACAGAATCTTACGGTGCCGCGAGCGCGCCGACGGAGCACGTATGTATGTATGTCTGTATAAAAGAGAAAGAGAGATAGAGATAAGGATGGAGACAGAGAGAGAGAGAGAGAGAGAGAGAGAGAGAGAGATCCATCGGCGTGGGTGCAAATAATTTTCTTTGGATGCAACTCGTCGTTTCCGCCCTCTCGCTTTTCTTACTCGACGAAACAAGATTACACCGATGTGGCTGCACGTTGGAATACCCTCGTACCTACATTCAGAGATAGAGACGGGGACAGATACAGGGAGAAACGTGGGAGTTACGTTGGTGTGTTTGCATGTAGATGAAAGAACGAGGGAGAGAAAAAGAGAGAAAGCTCGATCAAAGATACGGTAAGAAGACAAAGAGAGAAATACGTTAAACGTAAAAGATGGGTACACTTTCGCGGCTCTATCTTTCTCGCACCACGAGGATAGTCGTGTTAATTCTTTTTCGTTGGGAGGCATCGCCAAGAGGAAGAAGAACAAGAAGATGAGGAAGGAGAAGAAGAGGAGAAGGAAGAAGAAGAGGAGGAAGAAGAAAAAGGAAAAGAAAAAAATGAAGAAGAGGAAGAGGAAGAAGAAGGAGAAGAAGGAGAGGAGAAGAAGCGAAACGATCTCCTCCGGGCGCGAACGCGATATAGTCGGTGCGATCCGCGAGCGACACCTAACTTGAACCCGTTGCCGGTTCTCCAGCGAACGCGAGAGAGAGAGAGAGAGAGAGAGAGAGAGAGAGAGAGAGAGAGAACGAGCGAGCGAACGAGCGGGCAGGCCGGGTGGCTCGACGAGCTAAACGAGTTGGAGAAAGACAGGTAGATGAGGGAAGAACGTTTGGTGGGGGTATGTCCAGCGCATGCGCGCGAGGATCGTTTATCGAGCCGCGGAGAGGGGCAACTCGCGTCGTCGTCGTCGTTGCCATCGCCGTCGCCGTCGTCCTCGTCGACGGCGGCAACGGCGGCGGCGGCGGCGGCGGCGGCGGCGGCGGTGGCGGCGGCGGTGGCGACATCGGCGGCCGCGACGACGTGGCACGGTTCACGATCGTGGATCGAGGGAGAAGGGACGCGCTTGTTTTACGCGGGGGACGGGACCCCGCTGTATCGCTGGTTCGGTAGAGCGAGAGAGAAAGAGATAGATGAGAGAGAGAGAGAGAGAGAGATGTAGGTTGGGTGGTGGGCGACTGTCCGAAGGAATACCGAGAGGGAATGTATACGGATTCTACTGGAACAGAGAGAAAGAGATAGAGAGAGAGAGAGAGAGAGAGAGAGAGAAACATGGATCAAGGTGGGAGGATAGGGGAAAGTATAGCGCGATAGACAGAGAGAGAGAGAGAGAAAGACTGAGAGAGACGAATCGAGTTCGTAAAGGCAGCGAAGCGAGAGAGAGAGAGAGAACTGGTATAGACGAAGAGGAGGGGTTAGCGAGAGGGGTCGCGAGTGGGGAGAGCCGAAATGACGAACGGAGGGGCATGTTACTGGAGAGCGAGAGAGAAGGATAGGGAAAGAGAAAGATGGAAGTACGGTGGGGGGCGCTACGGTCGGCAGTCGCCGTCGCGCCAGGTCCCCGCTAGTGGCTAGCTAAGTAAGCAGCGAGCAGTCGCATACCCGTCGCCTAACCAGCATCGCTCGCCTTACCTTTTCACCCTTTTCTCAAAATTGCATCGAGGCTTCCGTCAGTGCTGCATATATTTGTCCCGTTCCGCACAGCCGGTTCTCTTACGACGCATAGTCCGTCGCTGTCTGTCGTCGTGATCGTCGTCGTCGCTGTCGCCGCCGCCGCCGCCGTCGTCGCCGTCGCCGCCGTCGTCGCCGCCGCCGCCATTGCCGCCACCACCACCTCCACCGCCGCCGCCGCCGCCGCCACCGCCACCACCGCCGCCGCCGCCGCCGCCGCCGCCGCCGCCGTCGTCGCCGCCGTCGCCGCCGTCGTTCGCCGCCGCTACTATCGCCCTATCGTTGTCGTCGCAATCGCAGTCGCAGTCGCAGAGTCGTTGTCGTCGTCGTTTCGTCGTGTCGTCGTCGTTTTACCACGTTCCGCGCGTGCTTTTCACCAGGCGGATGGACACGATCATCCAGTAGAGAGGAGCGGCTAATATATATATGTGTATATATATCTATATATATATATGTATGTATTAACAAGGGAGAAGGCTTTAATCGCTAAATAGGTATTAGGGAAGAGGAAGAGGAATATAATATAAAGATTAAATAAAAGAGAATCGTGCGAGCAATCTGTGATCGCCAAAAGCGAAGCAGCAGCAGCAGCAGCAGCAGCAGCAGCAGCAACAGCAGCAGCAGCGACAACAACAACGGCCCGTTGTAATCGAATAAAACGGAAGAACTGATTATGAGTCGGAACAGTGCAGCAGGTCAGCACGCATACGAGCCGGCGTTATACAAGTGAGAGCAGTTTTTTCGTGGTTTGTGTCCGCGACCTGGCCGATCGACCAGGAGTTTAAAGTGAGCAGCGAGGGAGGCTCTCTATTTCTCTTTCCGTGTGTCTTTCTGCCCCTATTTTCTCTATCCGTCTATCCATCTATCCGTCCGTCTATCTACCCACCTTTAATTCGTCCGTCGTCCACCTTCTCTTCGTTCTATCTCCTCCTAACCTCTTTTTTCCTCTTCGATCTTTCTCTCTCTCTCTCTCTCTCTCTCTTTCTTTCTCTCTTTCTATCTATCTCTCTGTCTCTCTCTTCTTCTCTTTCTCTCTTTCTATCCGTTCTCTCCCAGTTTCGAAGAAGAAGAAGAAGAAGAAGAGGACGAGGTGCGAGCGAACGAACGTCAAGAAGGCAACAAAAGTCCGCGTTACGTTCGGCGTTGGTTATTATTCGTCCATATTATTCATCGGGATTAGTGCCGACACCGACGTATTAGATGATATATTATTCCTTCTAGATTGGTGCTTTTTTTTTTTCTTGGTGCTTCTTTCAAACGCGCGAACGGTGAGAGAAAAAAAGAAAAGAGATAAGAAAGGAAGAGAAAAGAATAAGGGAAACGAAGGACGGAAGAAAAAAAGAAAGGAAGGAAAGAAAAAGAAGAGAATAAAGTCAGTGGCTCCTAGACCAAGAGGAAAAGAAATATTTTTCTTCGGATCCCGGTCGGTGTGATATCCCGGAGTCATACTTTGGAGAAGATATCTCTTCGCAATATACGAGACGATAACAATAATCCGGACTTCGCTTCGCTGCAAGGTAAATCTAAATTTATATTTCGTAATATTCGCACAATTTATTATTCCATCCGTCGAGTCTCTCTCTCTCTCTCTCTCTCTCCTCTTTCCTTTTATATTCGTCATTTCCCCCTCTGCGATTCTATCGTATCACGTGTACCACGCACACTCCTACGCGGTCCGTTTCTTCTAGTTCCTTCCGCGTGTGAAATCATCTATCTCTTTCTCTCTCTCTCTCTCTTTCTCTCTGTATGTGTGTGTATCTGCTCTCTCTTTCTTTTTTTTAACTTCTTTTTTTCGTCGAGAACGACGACGTCATCCCATCGTAAAAATGCGTGCCATTTTCGATCGTTTTCTCTTGTAAGTCGTCTCTCTCTCTCTCTCTCTCTCTCTCTCTCTCTCTCTCTCTCTCTCTCTCTCTCTCTCTCTCTCTATCTATCTCTCTATCTCTGTCTCTTTTTTACGCAATCCGCGACGTGTCCTTAGCTGGACCGGCCGTACAAAACGATGTGGCAACGCGACGGCGATTGTAAATAGGAACAAAGCGAAGAAATATGTCATTTTAATTCTCAATTTCTTTCTTTTCCCTGTTTCTTCTTTCGTCTTTTTTTTAATTCGAATAATTTCAATCGTTGTTCTCGGAAAAGTAAGCCCTCATCGAATAACGATAATAATCGAGTAAAGAACGAATAAGCAAGCGAGCACGCGAATACAGCTCCCCTTTATCCAGTATATCAGCCAATCGGCATCCTCGATTTTGCCGCTCTCGCGTCAATGTCTCGGCCAATCGCGTGGCAGCTTATTCGCGCGGCGAAAGAGCCGCGCGATTTCGCGGTTACTTTCCTCTAACAACGTCTCGTCTTTCAACGTACATATTGCGTACGTATATGTGTCTACGTAACACGTTCGTTATTGTTGGTTCGTTGTGTTTGTTCGTTCTTTGGTCGTCCGTCCGTCCGTCCGTCCGTTCGTTAGTTAGTTCGTTCGTTCGTTCGTTGCGTTCGTTCGCGCGGTTTCCCGAAAAGAGAAAAATGAACACGGTCGCGATCGGTTAGAAAATCGAACGAATCTTTTTTTTACGAGAGTTATATCGTACGGCGAGTACTTCGGCGAGGCTGATTAACTCTATTATCGCTGTTATGTGTTAGTACTTAAAGCGAGCGATAAGAGGCCTCGCGAAGGTACGTTTAACCTAACTTTTTTCATATCCTTACTGTTATCGTTACGAAATTTTACGAAAACGATTCGAAAAAGCGTTTACGTTTTCCTACCAAATATTACGAATGTTTTTACTCGTTCTCTCTCTCTCTCTCTCTCTCTAGATATTTTTTCTTTCTTTCTTTTTTCCTCTCTATCTTTTTCCCTTTTACTCACTTACTCACTCACTCATTCATTCTCATCACTCTCTCTCTCTCTCTCTCTCTCTCTCTCTCTCTCTCTCTCTCTCTCTCTCTCTCTCTCTCTCTCTCTCTCTCTTTCTCTCATACGTGCGTGCGACGTTTCGTGGGC
This sequence comes from Vespula vulgaris, assembly GCF_905475345.1. Taxonomy (NCBI): domain Eukaryota; kingdom Metazoa; phylum Arthropoda; class Insecta; order Hymenoptera; family Vespidae; genus Vespula; species Vespula vulgaris. The sequence continues at coordinate 1,697,803 of NC_066586.1, read as the reverse complement.
GCGCACGTGCCGCGTCGACGCTCTCGACGAGCAGAGAAGAGCAATGCAATGCAATGCAACGCTATGCAATGCAATGCAATGCAATGCAATGCAATGCAGTGCAATGCAATGCAATGCACTATGGTGGAGAGCAGAGCGACCGGCCGACCGACCCTTTTTTGCGATCTCTTTCTTTCTTTCTTTCTTTCTTTCTTCCCATCTTTTTTCCTTCTTTCTCTTTTTTTCTCCCGTACGTATTTCTTTGGTACGAAGGATTCCCGGTTTCAACGCAGCATGAAAATATCGCATTCGCCGTAGTACGAGACTGCCACGGATTCCGTCTCTTTTGCACTGACCCGTATTAACGAGTTACGCGTCCGGCAATTCGACTTTATTTCAGCTCGTTAGTCGACTCGTCGTCTCGTCCGGGTACCATCCAGGGAGACAGATGTATAAAAGAGACAGAGAGAGAGAGAGAGAGAGAGAGAGAGAGAGAGAGAGAGAGAGAGAGAGAGAGAGAGAGAGAGTATATCTAGTTTGCGAGAAAACTACATGCCCTTTCGTCTGTTCCCAATGCGATTTTTTTTCTTTTTTTTTTCTTTTTTCTTTTCTTTTCTTTTCTTTTCTTTTTTGCTCTTTTTGCTCGCCTCGTATCTTATGTACTCTTATTGAAATCACCAGTATAGAGAGATACGTATAAGTTAATTTTGTCTTCCTATGTACTACTTGCCATTTTACGTACTTATTTTTTCTTCTTTTTAAACTAAAATCTTTTTTCTCTTTTTTTTTTCCTTTTTTTTACCGTTTCCTAAATTTTTTTATTTTTTCATTTTTTGTCCTCCTCGCCTCCCCTTTACAAACAGACGCGTCCCCGTAACTTTTGGTATCGTGCCAAGCGAAGAAAAAGTCACGTGCGATTTCGTCTTTTTTAATTTTGGTTTTTGTATTTTTTCAAAATTACTAAATAGATATACTATCGATATCAAGGCTATCGTGTAACACTGAAGAAATATATTTCGAAAGATTAGACACGTGTGATTGGTTAATAAGTATCTGTTTTCGATCTCACTGATTATGGGGATCTCCATTATTGGGAAAATCATGTTCCGGGATAGAGAAGAAGAGAGACAGAGAGAGAGAAAGAGATATAGTGTTTGATATAGCGTCTGTAAGAGAGAGAAAAAATGTGCGTGGGAGAAATAGATAGAGAGAGAGATATAGAGAGATAGAGAGTATGTGCGTGTGAAAAAGGAAGAGAGAAAGAGAGAGAGAGAGAGAGAGAGAGAGAGAGTCTATATCTATAATAGAGAGACAGAATGCATACGTGTGTATGTGTGTGTGAGAGAGACAGTGAGATACAGAGTGTATGATCGTGTGAAATAGAGAGAGAGAGAGAGAACTTAAGTTTTGCAAGCAAAGAGAGTGGCCGGTGCAAGTGTACTAGCTCATCGTGTTCCTTGTGAGAGAAAGAGAGAGGGGGAGAGAGAGAGAGAGAGAGAGAGAGAGAGAGAGAGTAGGAAGAAGCACAGTGCGGCTTTTTAAAGAAATTCCACTTGCGTTTATATGCGCACTAATTCCCCCGAGGTATGAACTTTATCTTCATTTCTTAATGTAGCATTCTTGAGTGTCATCGTGACTCGTAGGTATGTTTATAAAATAACAAATATACTACGCTTATACGAATAGAACAACGAAATCGTACAATTAATTGATTTTGTGTATATGTGTGTGTGTGTGTGTTTGTATTAAACGATAAATTTATGATCGATCATGTCTATACGTATATAAATTATACGGGCATGTAAATTTGAATTTTTTTGTTAACCAAAGAAAAACGATCAAAGTTTTCTCCGCTGTAAATGCGAAGAAAAACAACGGAAGAAAAGAGAAATAAAAAAGATTAATAGTTGTCCCGTTAGAAATTTGTTAAGACAAAAAAAAAGAAGAGGAAAATGAGAGATCAAGTGGGGGTTAACTTACCTAGGTAAAAAATGAAACATAGCGTCATAGTGATTCCGATCGGTGTACAATTTTTTTTATCGGCTTGTTCGAACTTGAACGTTAGAAGGAAAAAAAAGATACTTTCGTAATATATTTCTTAATAAGTTGTAAAACGACAAGTAAAATGTCGTTTTACATCCCTATGACAAATATATATATGTGTGTGTACGTGTACGTATGCATGTAGGTATGTGCTTATGGTCGTCGTAAATTTCCAATGCTGCTCTCTCTCTCTCTCTCTCTCTCTCTCTCTCTCTCTCTCTCTCTCTCTCTCCCTCTCCGTCTTTCTCTTTCCCCTTCTCGTCTTTTTAGCTCGAAGGAACGTCGCTCGACCACTTTTTCGATCTCCGTCGTGCGCATAACGCAGCCACGCAGCACTATCAGGAGAACGAGACTTTGGCAAATCCCAAAATTCTCTTTCTTTCTTTCTTTCTTTCTTTCTTTCTTTCTTTCTTTCTCTCTTTCTATTTATCTTAACTTTCTCGAATTTTATCAGAGCAAACTAACGTGCAATAAATTTTTCTGAACGATATCGCTTGACTTTGCCATCAAACTCCGTTGTGAAAATTATACGACATGGATAATACGTTATATCATAAAATTATCAGTATTTTATAATTATCATCATTTTTATTACGGATATTGTCGATGATAAACGGTGTAACTTAATTTTTAATTTATATCCTCGTTATTTATATATGTATGAACGATGTCATCGATGATTTAATATATACATATACACACACACACACACATATATATATGTATACATAATATCCGTATTATAATATATATCATAATATTCATAATATAAATATTCTACAATAATAACGTTATTTTCTATAACAATATTATTACAATAATGCTCTTATTGATCTTCGAATGATTTTAAACAAGGATCAACATAAACACATTTACGTACCTACATACATATATACATTCATACGCACGTACGTATTTACACGTACACATTCTTCATAGTAACGCTTACACGTAACGACCAAATCATTTTCTTCTTATTGCTGAACACTCAGATCTTAGGCGCGGCTTCTCGAAATTCTCCTCTCTATACATACATCATTCCATTTCTCTCTCTCTCTCTCTCTTTCTTTCTATTTCTATGATAGTAATGTCTTTTATTGTTAGCAGTCGCGTGGTTAGATTCTAGCGCATCAAATTACTTTACCTTTTCTAGGCGTGTCCTATTGACATGTCGACCTCTCGTCGTCTTTCGTGTTCGTTCGCACAATGGCACGCTAGTTTATATGTGTATATAATTTTCTCCTTTTATCTTATTCTTCCGACTCGGTTGTTTTCGTTATGATACGACTAAGAAGGACGGAAGTAAGCAACGTATCAGTTAAATTCATTCGAAAATGAAGAGACGTTCGTCATTACTCGTCGATCGTCGGTCGTCGATTTAACTCCTCTTCTTTCTCCTTAATTTCGTCGTTTAATTTCGAATCTAATAAGCATTAACATATCAATTTTATCCTATTCGTATATCACAGAATGGCGAGTGAAAACTTTTCTAGACGGACTAAAAGTTTTTATGGCGATTTTTAAAAATCAATTGGGTTACTCTTTTTCGAGGATTTTTTACGCTGTATATCTTTTTTCTCTCTCTTTCTTTCCTTCCTTTTTTTTCTTTTTTTGGATCGTGAAACTACAAGCCTGGGAACTTTTTTGGAATCCGAAAAAAAATAAAAATGAAAAAGAAAGAAAAATTAACACGAACGGTTTCGACAGAGAAAGAGAAAGAGAGAGAGAGAGAGAGGGAGGGAGTAGTAGTAATTGATTTTTTAAAATCATCCAGGAACTTTTTTGATCCCACCTTGTACAGTTAAAAATTTTTGTCGAGTAATAAAAAAAGAAGAAAAAAGAAAAAAGAAAAAACAAAATAGAAGAAAGAAAGAAAAAGAGAAAAAGAGAAAGGATAAAAGAGAGAGAAGGGGGGAGGAGAACTAAAGATCGTTAACTAAAAAGAAAAATTTTGCAGTATTTTAAGGCCTTCGTTAACACGGTCTTTCTCTTGTTCGAGTTTGTAAACGTCCTTGTGCCGTTGCCGCAACGCCGTTTCTTGCCTGCACGCCATCATCGTCAAGATTTGTCTCATGACGTCATCGTCGATCAGCAAGCCGATATAGACACGCGTCGCGTCGTAGAGTCGTAGAAATAGGGGACCCGCTGCTTTATGGTCTATGACGGTAGTATATTAGGAACACCATTGTACATGCACAACACAGATAAAGAACGATCTTTTGCGATCGTATCTCGTGAGTTTCGAGCTCGAATAACAATGGCCTTTTATTCCGATCGATGCCTCCATCTCTGGTCGTATATATATATATATTTCTGTCTCTCTCTTTTTTCTTCTTTCGATTTTTAAGAAAGACTTTATTTAACTTTATTGTTTGCGAAAGATATAACACCTTCTTCCGATATCATATAACAGAATTTATATCTTATAAAAAAAAAACATTATAATCGTTTTAATATTTACAATGCGTGTTTTAACATACTTACAATTCTTGATATATGATTATCGCATGCATATAATACCATTTATATGTGCATGCACATATGTATGTATGTATGTATGTATGTACCGAATTTTTACGTTTAATAAGTAACTTTCGAGAGTTGAAAATTTTTCCGTTCTCAGCGTGAAGTGATCGACGACGAACGAAAACGACGGAGGAGGTGGAAGGAAGATGGGAGGGAGGAGAAAGAGGAAGAAGAGGGGGAGATATCTCATCGTTGAAAAATGATTTAATAACACGCCTTGCGAAATTCTCTGTGAACGAGAGAGGAAGAAAGAGAGAGAAAGAGAGAGAGACCCACACACGCATACATATACATACATACGGTGTAAACTCTAACGCAAAAGCAGAGCTCGATTTACGATCAAACGACCGACTCGTCGTAGTAGATAAAGTCAAAGGGATTCGTTTGATATGTACGACTTGAAAAGAGAAAAGAGAGTCGAGGAAGTCACTATATGTATAACTCGAGCATAGCACTCTTCGCGATTTTGAAAAGCGATGCTGAAAATATTTTCACGAATATTTTCTTCCATGTAAAAGGAAGGCACGTGCGTTCTTCTTTCGTGCGCCATTTCTTTTTTCTTTTCTTTTTTTTTATATACATCGCTATGAATATAATATGTGTGTGTGCATATATATCTATGCACATTATTATATACGTATATATATATATATATATATATATATATATATATTTATAATATATATAGAAAGAACAGAGACGAAATAGGTGAATCCTTCTAATCTCAGTCGTTGTTATCGTCGTTTCGTCGTTTC